>NC_056731.1:54115228-54372728 GCF_019279795.1 Protopterus annectens | reverse complement strand
CATACCAAGGATATATTGAAGGGATTATATCTCAAGTCTTGGCTGAGAGCACCTGAGGATTGCACAGAATGAGTTCAAGAGCACTGCTCTGGCTTACCACAGTCAGTTTGCTACCAGCATGACCTCCACCAGGGCAAGCAGTTCCGAAGATGATGATGATGTACGTTTATTGACATACAGAGTACATATTAAAATGTACAGTTACAGTTACAATTTAATGGTCACCTCTATGACATTGTCCACATGATTTTTGAGTATTTCCATTTCATCATTGACTCTCTGCTGTTCTTCATTAGTGTGACACACGCATTCTAAAAGGTCCTTCCTTTTGGGAGGCATCCTTAATAGTCACTGTTAAATGTTGAAACTCATTTCATACTGTCACTGGTGTCTCTGTCTCACACTTTCCCCCAGACAGTCAATCATCCATCTCACAGATCCTACTCTTCAATCACAGTTCCTTTATAAAGGTTTCAGGTTTTCCTTACATTTTGGATTCTTTATCTCAACATTCACATCTGTGCTGTGAATGTGGAAAATTTCCATTTGGGGGCTACTAGTTGAGATTGGTTAAGTTCTAAAGCAGATTTGGCGTACCTGAATATAACCATGTGTATAAATCCTCCGAAGTAGCCCCATCTTCATTAATTCGTTATTTGTCATTATAACACTAATAACTGTGATGTGAAACATAGACACATTTTTTTCCATTGGAATACCCCATCATGCTTTTCACGCTTTTTGTGTCATAGCTTAAGAGTAAGGTTATGAATTAGAAAACAAAATAAAACTATTTGCACAGGAACTAAAAGTTCCCTTGCCACTGAAATGAAATAACCTTACAAAAATGTTTCCTAAATGAACAACTGCTACTTGACTATTAATCTTCTTGCTAGTAATGGTTAATACTAATAAAAGATTCCTATTATTGAAAAGAGTCGGGTGGCATAGTGGCTGATATACTAAGTCACTCACTTTGAGCAGCCTCTCAGAATATTGCTTTAGAAAGTGTTAACAGTGTTAAAGAAGCTTCCTAAGTCAGGAGTAGAAAGTTGGCCTGCATCACACAAAGACTAAGAGATCTTAATCCCAATTTGCTGTTGGTAGAGCTTGTAGAAACATGCTACTTAAACAAAAGGGTGTCTGAGATATAATCTTAGTTTACTTTTTTGCATATCTTTTTTTTAAAAGAATAAGAAGCATGTATTTTAAAAGTAGTAAAAATCTGTAAAGTCTGCGTCTTAGAAGAGTGTGCCTATATTGTTAGTGAACTCCTTCAGATGTATTTTATATAGTTATATTTTTATTATATTTAGAATTTCTTATTTGTCTGGGCCTAAAAACAGTGATATGACATGACATGACATGACATGCAATGGACAGTATTCCAGAGGCAAGTGAAATCTTAACACTTAGCAGGTAAAAAAACACTGTTGTGTGAGTATATGCACTATAACAGTATTTGTCTGAATAATACAGTTAAAGTATTGTGTGAGTATAAGGACTATAATAGTATATGTCTGAATAATAAAGTTATTACTGGGAGACTTAAAATATAAGTGTGATAAGTCAGAAGGGGATATCAGTCATCTGGCTAGACATTTCTTAAAAGTCAGATGTCCCTATTGGCACAAGATGTATCCTCATTCCAAAGTGATTAGAAGGAGTTTAACTATAAACAGGGAACAGCTGTGCATGAAAAGCTGCATATTTTTGGTGCTCATGAAGCATACAGAATTATGTGCTGCCAGCAAATGTTTTGGGGTCAAGTAGAAGGAAGCCTTGCTACCCTGAAACAAGGCAGGAAAGCATGCAGTAAGTAAGTCTATATCAGATGATGTACTCAAGGACTATGCTCTAAACATTAAATGCCTAAAAATAATAAAATTGGAGTTCACGTTTAGGACTGGATGGAGGGATGGATGGATGGATGGATGGATGGATGGTGCCTTTCCTCCATTAGTGATTCCATCTTCTGAAGATGTATAATTGTATCGAGTGCACTCATACAAGTGGTTATGCTTGTCACAAAGATCATTGCTAAAGGACTCGTGATTGGGAGATGACAAAGCAGTGTCCCCTCATCTGCTCAATGTGGGCGTGTTTGCCTTTCTACTGGAAGGGATAAGGAGGAGAAGGAGGGGAGTGCCTTGCTCCTTGTAGACTGGCCAGACATACCATATCATTGGCAGGATACATTTTATACGCAAGGAATGCTGCAGCCGTGATTTATTGAAGAATCGATCATATTAGATACAACTAAGAGAAAGTAAATTCTTCTTTATATCGAGAACAGATGTCAAGCTTGTAATGTTTTGAGAATGTATGAATGAAAGCCCAAGTATCAGCCTCACCAATACTTTGGGAAAATGCATAGGTGAAGAAGGCTGCAAAGGTAGCTGCTGACCTGCGGGAGAGCCATAACCTCTCCAGTCCAAGACAGTAAATGTTCCATAACAAAATGTAAGGCAAGTAGCTAACTATATAAAATTGTAGATAGTTTCTCCCTCCTTGTTTTAATAAACGTCTGTAAGGTTCTTTGCATTCATCAATACTGACAGATCAGAAATCCTTCTGACTGATATGACTACTACTACAACAAAACATTTTTCCAGAAAAAAAGTTTTTGAGGTCTGAAATACTAACACATTAAAAAGAAAGAATAGTCAGTTTTGCAACAGTTATAAAATTTAAGTTTCGTTCAGGTACTACTAAATGTTTTGGAGGCTTGAGGTGAAGGCTGCCCTTCAAGCATTTGTTTACAGAGAGTGGAGAAGCTGAAGCTAGGAAAGGGGATACACAGACAGAAGTAATATGTTAGCACCCCTTGATGGATGAGTTGGCCATACCAATATTAAATAAAGGGATTAGGTCATCTAGATCCTGGGGAACAAGACAACCGGAAGGTTTGAATCCTCTTCTTCTTCACCAAAGAGAAAATCTGTTTAATTTAAAGAGATATGGTTTTGTTTCTTTCAGAACAGACAGAAATATGTGTGGAAAAAGAGATGGCTGTTTGGAATTAATTACCCAAATATCCACATGCTGTTATAGTGAAGGAATGGAGATTTGGGGCAAACCTCTGTTGTGCAAAGAGAGGATTAGTGAAAGACCTGACAACATGTGGGTTAAATAAATAAACCGCACTGTCTGGGCCAATGTGCAGCTGCTTATAACATGTTTATAACATGTCTGCCTATTCCTTGTTTACTTTTAATAACACTGTTTGGATTAAAAGAGTCGATGGGAACCATACATTACCTCTCGACTCAGACTGATTGAGAAGATGTTGGTCTCAGTAATCCTAGAATACAGAACAAAAGAGAGGAAGCTAGTAATTCCATATGAGGAGCAAAGAGGTCTACTTTATCTTTGTTAACATCAGGAAAGTGTCTTTTCCTATTTAGACTCATGAGATGCAGAATCCTATCAGCTCAGATCACCTGACATGCATTCTTTGTGCTTGGAATGTTAACTGACTTAAGGGTAAGAATGGCTTTTTACTAAATTATCATAGCTAGTCTACAGAGAAGTCAAAAGTGGGCTTCTCCATTTTTTTTGGTTGATGAGGTACATTACTGTTACGTTGTCTATCACAATTTGAGAACTGATTGAAAATGTCTTTAGTGGGTGGCAATTTATCTCTTTGAGGCTGAGGTAAAACTCTTCATTTGAGATGGGGATCACTGACGAAGAATCTTTTAAATTCCCTTAGATGAAGTCTCCATGCATAAGCAAAAGCATCTGTTGCCAATCCTTGATTGATGTCAGTCTGGTTGTGCTACCACTGTAATACCTTCACTAGAGCTGAGAATCAGTGAAAGGTCATATCCTCAGGGGAAGCGCTCTGACTTCACAGATTGTTCAGGTATCACTGCTGTTGTCTCGTGTGAATTCTGTAACTGGCTGCAATGACAATGTATGTGGATACACTGCACAACCAACAAAGGTTATATTCTTCAACCTGCTTCCAGGTCTTTGCTTGGAGAAATGATCAGTGAGCAACACAAAGTTCGTATCATCAGTAAAAAAACAACTGATATGGCTTTGTGGTTGTTCCACTTTATAGATGGAGCTGTTTATAACAAATGTGGCATGAGGATTGAGGAAATGTGCTGGAATTAAGGCTTTTAGAGGGATGGGATAGTCTGTCCTTCTAACATTGTCCACTCTTAGGGTGTCAGTGAGCTGAGGGTGTCTTTGAACAGGTTTATGTAGAAACACTATATAATATATGTATGTCCATGCTGTGTAAAGATGGCAGTTCAGGATGTTGTAAGTAAATGTCTATTGGAGGGAAGTTTGATCAGGGAAACATGATTGTTTTATAGCTTTCTATCTGACTACTGTGAATGCCACAGGTGTCAGGGAAGTACCATGGCCACACAGTCAGAATTGCAGGAAAGATACCAAATGATAACAGAAGGGTCATCTTCCTGTTGTATCACGTAGACAGCAGACCTTTCTTGCAAGAGGATGTATCAGGATGGTAGGAATTTTACAAGTCAATAGTGACAAGGAGAGCAGTAAGGAAGGGTTACTTTTCCAAAGGAGCGTTACTGTGTGCTATCACCTAAAAGTATTACACAGACTCCCCATGGCAAGAAAGTAAACAACTGCAAATTGTATCTAAAATCACATTCTACCTGAGAAACTACTATTTAGAGCTATTAAGTTCTAAATTTAAAAACTTGAAGATTGTAGTGGAAAATGTTTCATCACAATGGGGCCCTACTAGTAGATGTAAATTAAATAGGAATGTTTAAAAAAATGTGAATCAGTTTATTGGGGAATGCAGTAAGCTTTATGTGCATCTAAACTGACAATCACTGGTACTGTACAAAAATGTAAACAGTAGAGAGTACATCTTTCTCACCCATTAGGAGCTCTTCCAGTTATTCATCAGTTTGATTTACACCCCAGGATGTGAACATACAACTTGTGCCTTTTGGCTTTTTTGATGGCATTCGTCAGAGCTTTACTTAATGTTCAGACTCTGTAATCGAAAACATTTTCACTTGAAAGCAGGCACATATGGTGGCTATTAGCAGACTGCAAATCACGCAAGTTGTTCTGAGTTTAATTTAAAGCTTAATATGTACGTTTATATGTATGTAGAACTAATAGAAATAATGTTAGATTCTAGTTAACGTGCTGAAGGGATAAAATCACTGACTTTGACTTGTTCTAGATTGTCCATTTGATCATCTTCTCATGTAAACGACTTGAATGAGATGATAAATTTAATCTGGAAGTCAGTGCAACAGTGATGAACACAGTCACTTTTAAGTTTGTTTATGAAACCGTTCTTGTGGTTAGCATCTGGTCTTTCTTACAAGAATAGAGTAACAGAGACATATTTGTTATGAGTAAACTGAAACCACACAAAAGGTCACAAGTAAAAACAATGACAGACAAATCATTTCAGTTTTCCTGTAACTAATGTATATTCAACACTTACTGTGCCCAAAGTGTATTGCACGTGTGTGTGTGTGTGTGTGTGTGTGTGTGTGTGTGTGTGTGTGTGTGTGTATATATGTATATATGTATATATGTATATATGTATATATATATATATATATATATATATATATATATATACACACACACACACACACACACACACACACACACACACACACACATATAGGTATGTGTGTTTATAGATCACATTTGCAATAGTCTTGACTACCGCACTTCAGCAGCAAAAGACTTGACACCTATCTTGACTCAAAGCCCATCCCCTCTTAGGCCTACTGAACGTTCACCCTTTAAGGATTTCAGGACATTCCCTGTATAAAGCTGATGCCTATCCACACCATCTTAGCTCATCTAGCTGCAGACCACAGGGTTTGCATCATTTTTGTGCATTTATATTCTGATATTGTTCAGCCTGGTGTGGTGGTTAGCCAGATAAATACACAGCTGGGAAATTCTTTTATTATCATTTCTTGTGAAATGTTCATAACTGTTTGTCAGGGTTGGATGTTTAGTAAGATATTTTAAGGCATGTCTGCCTCTAAGAATGAAGGCATATGCTGTTGTGGTAAACATATCCTACACACAGATTACCACAGTTAGTGGGTTTTCTACTTCATCCCAGAACATAATACTGGCAGTGATAAGATGTTTAAAAGGATTACACCAAAAGCTGTTAGATAAAGGAAGCTTTCTCTTCAAAACTGTTAAGACTGGAAGAGAATGGAGGCAATGACTTGTATCATTACGATGTCTTCCATTGTATCCCCAACCTTAGATGTCCTCCTAATAAGGAAGTGATTAAATAAGTGGTCTAAGAAAAAGGCAGCCAGGGACTGGAGTCATGCATTTATCATGTGTAGTCTCAGAGGGTCAGATGTCTGATAAGATATTTTAGGGTATATTTGCCCTTGGGAAATACGGCGTGTGCTGTTGTGGTAGGCAAATCCCACACAAATATTACCACAGTTTGTGCACTTTCTGCTTAGACCTAGAGCTTGACACTGATGGTTGTATGATCTTTCTAGGGTTTAAACCAAAACCTTTTAGGAAAAGGAAATATTTCCTGCAAAACTAGTTTGCATGGAAGAGAGTTGGGGCCTTGACTTGTACTACCATGGCATCTTCCACTTTAAGTCTTGACCTTGCATATCCTTATAGAAGTCATTAGATAAGTGATCCCAGGCAGTCAGAGATTCAGGTGATGTGACAATGGCATCCAGTGTGTGCCACTCAGCTCAAGAATGTGGGCCCATGTTACATGCTTTCATAGCTCCTGTCATAGGTTCATAGGTGTTTACTAGACTAATGACCGCTGAGGCCTTTTTAAGCCTAGCGATACATCTCAAATCTCTGCCATGTTCTGGTACTCTTGATAAGTGTAAGCGAGGGCTTGGGAGATGAAACATTTACAAGCAGGGGCCTGGAAGATGAACCATTTACAAGCTGCCTGTGTCCATTAGAGAAATAGGTGCCAAACCAGAGATTAAATTTCTGTTCCAAATCCAGTTGTCCAAGTTACACTTAAGTTGGTTAGGGAGGAATTTTGCTTCACACGGATGAGGGCCTCTTCCAAAGAAGAGGTAGTCTCTGGGATATATACCTGTCTCTCCAGCAGGTCCCATTTATATCACAGACAAGGTTTAAGTCTTTAGAAAGAGGTAATTCTGGTGCTGTTTGTTTTGTGGGTATGGAGGAGGTCCATCAGGGTGGGGCCTGAGAATGCCTTGTATGTCAGGCATAGATCTTCCCTCATCAGCCTGTAGGAGACAGAATACAGGGATGGGGCTTTGAAGCAATTGTATAGGACATGTTACTTATACCCTGTATTCTTTTAGTGAGGAACCTCTGTGGACATTCCAGTTGTTGGATGTGTCTGGTTATGTACATACCAAAGGGGGCATTTTACTCAATCGTAGGTCTGATGAATACTGAATATAGTGGAACAATGACTTCCTTGGACCTAGATGCCATACCTTTGTTTATTATAAGTTGCACAACATAAAATGATTTCCTTATTACTGTAGACACATAACGGTCAAAGGCTAGATTACTATCTATGTGTGTCCTCAAAGTCCATCTCTTCTGGGTTGACTCTTAGGGGTGTGTGTTGCCAATATGGTAGTTACCAGGGATGAATGGCTTCCCAGAGGATACTATTATGCATTTCTTGGCATTTAGTTTTAGTCCATTGCTCTGACATAAGTTATTTGTCTATGTCAGTCCTTCCTGGAGAATATTAGTGCCAGTGGGGGATTCTATCTGCAAATTTTGTCAGCTAGAGGCCCCTGAGATTGGCCTTGACTTCAGAGAAGTAAATGCCAAAACGGAGCTGTCCTAGAACCAATCCCTGAGGGACTCTGCTTGTGACTGGCCTCTCTGTAGAGGTGGATTCCCCTATTCTAACTTTCTAGGTCCTGTCTGTGAGCTAGCTGGCTATCTCTCAATGACATAAGGGTTTATTCCTAAACTCTCGAGTTTATTAACAAAGCCTGAGGGGAGTATTGTATCAACTGCCTTGGCCGGGTCAAGGTAGGAGCGTGAACCATTTGGCCCTCTCCTATTGATTTGGTGAGCTTCTCAAAGAAGTCCACCAGGTTAGGTAGACATGACCTACCCTTTTACGAAACCAGATTGGGGTGGCTCCAGTGTCTGAAGGTTCCTACATCTTTATCGATCATTTCCCTGATAATTCTTTTCATGGCTTTGCATATGAGACTAGTGAGACTTGTGGGTTTGTAGTATCCAGGGTCGGTAAATGTCTCACTTTGTGCAGAGGGATGACTGTTTGCTGCAGTTAAACAGAGATTCCAGATGTCCTGATAGTTCATGTTTCTTGCGATTTAGAATGTATTGCACCTGGGATATTGTCTGGGCCCATTGATGCAGTGTTCTTGGCGTCAGACAGAGTATTGAGGACTTGTT
Source organism: Protopterus annectens (assembly GCF_019279795.1). NCBI lineage: Eukaryota > Metazoa > Chordata > Ceratodontiformes > Protopteridae > Protopterus > Protopterus annectens. Next base: position 54,364,325 of record NC_056731.1, on the reverse strand, counting down.
TCCTAGTAATAGTAAGGGGGGTTATATTTATGTTATTTCCTGGAGGGAGGTTGAGGAGGAGAGAGGGGCAAGGTTAGAGCTGAATTTTTCTGCAAGTAGGTTTGCTATGTTATATCTTCTAGCTCAGTATAGGTGGCACTGCTCTGCACACAGTTATGTATTGCTTTGAGGTTGTGAACATATCTAAAGAATATCTTGTGGTTATCCTTGGCCTGGGAGGCCAAATTTACATCACATTTGGCTTTGGTAGACTTTATTTGTTCTCTGAGTTGTTTGTTTAGTTTGACGAGAATGCCTTTATACTGCCAGGTGCTACACCTCCTGATTCTTACCATGATTTTCTTCCTTCTGTTATACAGACTGTTGATGTTCTGATTCCACCAGGGTGGCTTGTTTTTTGAGTTACTTCTGTACTTCTTTCTGGTAGGTACAGCTGCCTCTATGCAGCTATTAACATGCTTGTATAAAGTTTATGTGAACAGTTCCTCAGAGGCAGCAGTGTACTCAGGGTTTACGGGGGCTTGAAATTTTGCTAGGTTAGCTGAGGTCCCAATTTTTATTTTTACTTCAAAGGACACCATTTTGTGGTCTGATCTTTCCAGGGAGGACACTATACTAAGGGATGTGCAGAGCTCTCTCATATTAGTAAGGACCAGATCCAGGATGTTTCCAGCCCTGGTCAACATATTGACAGTCTGGTCCAGGGAGATTGTATTTACCAAATCCAGGAATCTCTGTGCCTGCACATTTGCTGTTCCTCATGTTTCAGGGATCTGAGGCCTTTGGTGAAGCCCTTTTGGGACTGTTATACCTTCATGTCAAAGTACATGCCACAGAGCTGACAGCCATCAAGTGAAGTTTGGACCACGTCCTTCGTGGGAGACTTGTAGTCAAAGCGTACTTTGTCATGTGAAACTCAGTTTTCCATGAAACAAAACCTATGTGGAAGTCCGAGTGCTGGACAGCACTTTCTGCCTTTAAAATAATGTCTTAGGGTTGATATTACTTCTGCTCAGAGTTCGGAGATTTACTGTATGTGATATAAAAGTCACTCCTTATTTTTCATAATGTTAGTGTCACATTATAAATAAATCCAGAATTCTTTTCTAAAATAACATATAGGTTTGACTGAATTTTGCAGTAAATACTTCTGTTTCCTTTTGTGAGCATATCCATCCGGTAGACATACTTTATGGTATGTTAGATGCATGCCTAGAACTTTAGTAAGACTTTTAAGTTTATCCATCTATCCAAGCATGAGTGACTGTCTGCCTCATATGTTTCTCTAGGCAGACATGAATATGTAACCTGCGGACTGTCATGCCTATCTTCACTTAGGGGTACCTTATGGTCTGCAGCAAACTGTAAGAATGTCATGGTATTAAATATGTAATATAGGCATTTGATACTTTTACAATGCATTAGAACCTGTATGCCCCTATAGATTGCTTCATGGATGGGTAGTCCGGGTTACTGTGTCATATGCAGTGTTCCTTATTATAGATATGTCTTTGCTTTGTTGCAGGAAGCTCTTTGGGCTATCTTCTGTTTGTACCTACTAACTTCTTATATCATTGAAGATGGCAGTTGTTATTTTTAGGGTGCATACTGCAGTCTTAACACTACAATAGGTATGTGTTCCTTCCTGTGCCCCTTTGTGGAGACTGCTGTCCTCTAGTTTCCAAACTTCACTTTCTGTATTTCTTTTTTTTTTCTAATTGGTCTGCAGAATTTGCCCAGTTTCTCCCACTTCCTGCAATTAAATGGCCCATTCATTCCTCTGTTGGAATGAGAGCCCCTCCAGTACATTCCTTTCCCAGTAGAGGCTTGATTCAGGTGATAAGAAGCAGGTCAGTTTGTTGAACCTGCTGACTGTCATATCCTAACACCCTCAGTGGAATGTGCACCCCCATTTGCTGCTCTTGGGAGGTGTATATATGATACTTCCCATGTCCAACCTCCTGGCTAAGTGGCTTACTGTTATGCAGTGTGGGTACACTAGATACCACGCCTGCACTCCTGCAGATGTCAACAATGTAACAAGCCAAGCTGCTTCCATCCATCCATCCATCCATCCATCCATCCATCCATCCATCCACCCATCCACAACTGTTTCCTGTATTTGCACATGGGATTGGGGTGTCACTTCATTAGTGACAATTATCCCTTCTCCCAATATAGATGAGCTGACTTGGCCAGTAACTCTTGAACAAAAGATTGTATGTGAGTATGCTGAGGCACAGCCTTTTATACCAGTGGACAGGTTGTGATGATGTGAGTTATTGCCAGCTATGCCAAGTGAAGTAGGGCAGTGGATGTGTAACATATGCCAGCATAGCTAGCTGGAATTCTCTAAAGAATTATATGTCATGTGTATATCAAATTGATTTGTGCAGGTGCTTTTGTTGAAAATGTATTTGTAAACTGCTGTTGTTAAAAATGTGCCAACAGTGGGTCCTGCTGGACAGAAAATAAATACACCTGTATGTCAGACTGTATTGTAACTATTGAAATTAATATGTTGTAGTAGAGGATACTGGAAAAGAATGGGTTAATTTCAATCCAGATAACTTTGAAAAATAGTCTGAAATTAAGTTAAGTGGTTTAGGTCATAAAGATTGTATCTTACAGTTCTGATTGCAGCCAGAGACAAAATATCTGTGAAAACCAGGACTAGGAATCCTACTGTGTTATCATTAGGGGTGAACTAATTGCTACCCTGGCAGGGTGGACGTTTTATAAATGGTTTTATAGCTTCCAGATGCTATAACACATCTTAGCAAAACTCTAGGTGTGTGTATGGTAACACATATGTGCTAGATTCTGCTTCATTTTCTAGTAAAGGGGGTAGTGTGGGAACCATAGTCATATGGCCAGATGTATTTGATGTAATTCTGTAATCCAGCACTGAAATGATGTTTTAATACCAGATGAGAAAGAAGTCTCAAAGCAGTCTGTCTTTGTAACCTGATGAAGAAGGACCCCTCACCCACTTCATCTTGCCTTGCTTTAGTAAGTAATGAGGGAATAGTAATTCTTTAGATCAGTCAGGAAAATGTAGTGAGATTAGTTAAGTACTGTTTTTTTGTATCTATGTGAATCTGTCCATCTGTGTTATTTTTAATATTTCATGTAGTTGAAACTCTGGTGTTTATTGTAAATAGATATTTAGTATTCTCATGATCTTTTATTATTTATTATTAAAAATAGTTACACTTCTCATTGTGGCTGGTCTTTTAGAGAATATTTTAACCTTGGAGAGTGCCTATATTTTTGGTGACACTGTGGCTACTCCTGAAAGTCTTGATGCATTGGTGAAACACTACCATTTGTATTAGTATTCATTTTTACTCATTATAATTAAGTACACTTGTAATAGCCTTATAATACCTGGCTTTGGAGTGTTCTGGTGGCATTATCTACCTTATAGTCTGGGCAGAGGGGGCATAGCTGGTAAATCTGTGTCAGCCTTTCCCAGGTGTGTGTGTGTGTGTGTGTGTGTGTGTGTGTGTGTGTGTGTGTGTGTGTGTGTGTGTGTGTGTGTGTGTGTGTGAAAATCAAATCTCAGAGTGTGGGTGACAGCTACTTGGAGCAGGGACACAGAGCACTGGTTTCACAGAGAGGGTGGTGGAGGACTTGGCTTGGAACACTTGGCTGAGGAACTCTACACCTTTGTCAGTGGGGAGTCTTATCTGGGGCCTGGAGAGAGAGAGAGGGAAACTCAGCCCCAAGACTGAGTGTGCTGCCTGTGTGCTCTTAAGGAAAATTTTGCTTGGTGTAGAGAGCTACATCTGAAAATACTGTGTGTATCCATTTTTGTTCCAAGTGAACATCCCTCACTGGTGTCCGTGGTAAGGAATGAGACTCCTTTATCACTGAGAGGAGGGGCATCACACAGGTGTTGCTTTTTTACTTCTGATGGGAACTAGTTCATGTCTGCCATCATACACCAGCATATGCAAGACTGGATGCATGTCTTATCCTTTGCTTCAGCAGAGTCCTTACAAAGTCTGTACTTGGTTACCTTGTGTGACTTTTGCTTTTTCATGAGTGAACTTTACTGAGTGAGTAATAAATGGGTTAAAGATATTATGCTTCTCACACAGGTGAAAGAATTTGGAGTGCAACTCATCTGTGGGTAAATAGTACTGTAAACCAGGAGCAGGTGGTGTTGGTCATTTGGGATGGGGCAGTGTAAAGATGAACCGTAAGCGCTGATAGCACAAATTATAATTATCTGGTTTTATCATAGATCTATCTGATTGCTGTGTGCATTATTCTGTCTTCACTTATTGAAGTGTGGTATCATGTTTATAATATAGTCACCTCTACATATCTTTAAAAAGTGCAGCATTGCTCTCTAGATGTCCAGGTACACTGCCATTCTTGGAGGACAGATACTGGAGTAGATTTGGGAAATAGTGTCATGGATAATACATGGATGACCATGCAATATCATGCAGGACTGGTCTTGGATATTGGTGCCGTAACAACAGTTACAGACAGGAGCAGACAGCTCACACCTGCAAGATGCATGATTGTTGGTCATCTTGAATATTATTGCACAACTGTGCAAAGATGAAGAACTGGAAGGCCACCAGTATTCAGTATTGTGACCCACACAGCTTTAAGCAATTTTGCATAGTCTTCATCACTTGCTTATACATTTTTTCAAATGCGTTACCGTGGAATATTTCAAACACTGATGTAGATTTGTTTTGCTTTACTGAGATCTCCAGCATGCCTACCTGGAGGCTGGCACGTCATATTGTAAACAGAGGCCACTTTTCCCTGAATCATTTCATCCCTTTTAGTTTGGCCTGCAGTACAGTGAATGACATAGGTTCTGGCTGCAGCTTCCACTTCCTGTCATTTTTTTCTGGCTTGAATGCTCACTCATTTCAAACCTGTCCTAGTGTTCAATTTTCTTGAAGACTTAGAAAAGCTGACTGAATTGAGCCTTGCCTATATTTGTATAACAGCATGGAGAGATGAGGTTTTCTTGCTGAAGTCATTTGCTAAGAGTTACATAGTAAGCATTTATAAATAATGGGAACCAAACTCAAAACAACATTCAGTAAGCCCATTTATAATTCACAAGTGTAATCTCTGACATTTGTATTTTAAATTTCTTTTATAAAAGCAGCATGTGCCCCTAAACCAGTATTATAGCATGTTGTACACTGGTCTGTCTGCCCACTCATCAGGTAGTCGTTCATCTTGTTAGGTTAGCTATCTGGAATTTTGTAAATAATTGTATGTCATTTGTGAATATTAATATGATTCATATGCTTGGCTAACAAATGTAAGAGAACTATATGTGTATATTAAAGTACTGGTGCAGAAGTGTTTGCTGAACAGAGTTTGTACAGTATTGAGCTTCAAGAATGTGTCCACAGTGTACCCTACTGGAAAAGAGCAGAAATGTATATAAACTGTATACCTGTGCAAATTTATGTTTTAATAGTACAAGCTGGAACATACAGAGTTAACTTGCAAAACTGCAAGAAAATAAGTTGAAATTGTTTTACAACTGTGTTATTTCTCAGTTTCAGTGAAGCAGCCACAATGTCTAGAGCTAGAGGTTTTTCTATCATCTTGAAACAGAAATAACTAGGTTTCAAATGTAAAAGTGTTATATTGTTTTACGACTTCCATGTTCTGCAAACTTCTGAGAGATATGTACTTCTCACACAGAGATGTTAAAATTATGTTAGTATCTGTTAGCCTGGGTGGCAAAGAGTGATGTCATCCAAGCTAACCTAGCAGTAATTTTTATTGTTAAATTAAGAGCTCTGTCATTGAGAGACTGGGAATTTTATATCTTGTCTTGAACCTAGAACTTAGAAATATTCACTCAGCACTTCTGCCTGTGTGTTGTCTGTAGGTAAGACTTAGGGCTTAGTATCTCTCTTAGATATAGATAGTAATATAGTAAAGATTAGTTTAGATATTTTCTGTATTTATTTGAGACTGTCATGCAATGTTGTTTTAAAATATTTCCTGTGATTCTGAACTCTGTAGTTACTGTGTTGTTTGAGTATTTTTTTATTATTATTTATTATTAATTATATTTAAACCTATCTTTGTGGCTGATATTTGTGAGACATATTTAAGCTCTTAGAGTACTTGGATATGTATTTGGTGCCACCGTACAGACCACTCCTAATAGCCTGGCACTTGGCCAAAGACTACCATTTGAATTAATAGTAACATTACACAGTAGGATTGATCACCCTTTGTAAGGGCCTTATAGTAGCTGATAAGTAGGGGTTCGTGGCAGTGATAACTACCTTATAGTCTGGGCAGAATGGGGCATAGCTAGTAAACTTGTGCCAGCCTTCCCCAGGAGTGTCTGTGTGTTTGTATATAAATCAAATCTCAAAGTGTGTGTGTGTGTGTGTGTGTGTGTGTGTGTGTGTGTGTGTGTGTGTGTGTGTGTGTGTGTGTGTGTGTGTGTGTGTGACCTACTTAGGCAGGGACACAATGCACTGGTTGGACAAAGAGAGAGTGCTGGAGGTCTTTGCTTGACCCGTCAGCTGAGATCTTAACCCTATAGCTGTGCCAATGGGATGTCTTATTGGGGATCTGGAGAGAGAGGGAGAAACCAGCCCCAGACTGACTGTAATCTCTGTGTACTCTTAATGGAAATTACATTTTACTGTGTGTGTACTTGTAATCCTCCCATTGTGTACATCCCTTACTGTTGCCAATGGTGAGGATTGAGGCTCCTTGATTACTGGGCCAGTACAGGAGCAGCACACTTGTCATTATACCAGTTAGTGAATCTTAGTTCAAATCTGGCACCTCATTTCTGCTAATGCAAGGTCAAAATTACAGTCTGTTCAGTAGTTCCAGACCAGGCAAATTGTTGAGGGGGTCCTGCTGGTTATATCCAGTAAATTACAAAGCTGTGTCATTGTGTCATCTCTGAGAAAAGGCAATGTGATCTGAGCTGGGTTCTCTTTAATATTATTTTAATCAGTCATTTAAAATTCTTAGTATGTGCTTTTTAGGTGTCCAGACCATCCCTAATAAAGGTAACTGAGGGCACATTGGAGGCAATGTCTCCTTTAATTAAATCTGATGATATTTTTGTCTTAGGGGACTTTAACATCAACTGCTGTGCAAAAACATATAGATACATGAGCACCCGTTACTAAAATATGACCTACATCAGTAATGTCATCCCTTACTTGTCCAAATCTAGAACAGAAGCACTCTACTCTTGACTGGATCTCATTGAGCACACCCATCACATTAACCACACAAATTACCCAGTAGCAGGTATTCCTGAGTTATTATTGCATTGTTTTCAATGTTTCTGAGATCAAGCTTATTTCACAAGTTTCACTTGGACACAAAAATAATGTGTCCTCCAGCAGGAGAAGTGTGAGGATGCACAAGCCATATTCATCCTCCTTACTGTATTGCTGTGATTCCAAAGCCTGTGTATCCCTTTCACACAAAGGAGATTTAGACACCAATCCTTCCAATGCCTTCTCCCCAAATTGTTTGTGTGATGAAAGGGGTAGAATATGATCCATATAGATCTCAGAGGATAAAGATGACCAGGGCAACTATACTGCACTCAGGAATGAAATCAGGTAACTCTTCAGTAAAGCCAAGGCATATTTTGGTTCTCAATGTGAGTGAATAATGCTGTGGCTTTAATGATAAAAGCTAAGAGTTGAAAAAGCGGAATACTTAACTGTCTTTAATGGCAATAACATTTGCCCATGAGATTTGAGCAGCATATTTTGTTAATTGTTACATGCAATCACAGATTCTTGTAATGAAATTGATGCATTGGTTGTAGACAGTGCTTTTCATGATGAATGCATTTGTGCCACGTAGGCCACTGCAGTTTCACTCAAAAAGTGTAGAAAAGACAGGCTTGATAAGTACCTTTCTGTCATCGAAGAGGTACTTAACAAGCTTTTATTAGACACCGCTCAGTGCTGCTAAGCTCTAGACTCATGTAAAGCATTATCATTTTTAAGTGGCCACCACAGAGCAGCATCAGGAACTGAAAAAAAAAAGCTTTAAAGCATTAAATGCTTCATTCAGAAAGTCTTTCTTAGGCAAAATGATGTGCCATTTCATAATGTTTTGTTCTGAATGCTCTTTTGTGTTGTCAGCTATCTGTGGCAGTATTAAGTGTGTTACAGATTTTAAACTGTAAAACATTTAGCTCTCCCACACTTTTTTTCTTTGATGGGTGTAGTATAGGGAAGCAGTTTAAGTTAGAAGTACTAAAAGGAATTATGATCAGGTTCCTTCAGTCATGTCTTGTTATGTGTTTTCAACATGGGTGTAAAGATTCACATTTGGAACTTTTTATAATGAAAATGATGCATTTGTTATGTATGCTACTTTTTAAAATGAAGCTTGATAAATGTGTTACATACATTACTTTTTAGAATGAAGCTCATGCATTTGTTATGCACACTCCTTTTGATCATGAAACTAATGCAGTTGTTGCGTATAGTGCTTTATATAATGAATAATGCATTTGTTGCATACATTGCTATTTATAATGAAAATGTTTTCTTAATTTCCTGTACACCTACCAGTCAGTTTGATGGTTTGGCTCCTCATGTCCTACCAGCTTAATATCTCTATAGTTGCACCAAAAACTTGCTGGGCACTTAATGATTTAAATCTCTTTACACAAAAACAGGGTAATCCAAGGACTGTCATTATTCTGTCTGTCACTAAAGGGTTTAAGAACCATGCACAAGTAATGCAAGGCCACAAAATGCATACACCACACTGTATGTCCAGGGCCAAAAGTAGTTGCTTTAGCCTCCCCTGAGGAAATAGCTTTTGATGTATTTAGTCATAGTGTCAGCTTCTCCTAAGTAGAATTGCCATTGCAGTACTCACTGCACTCTTGCTCCAAAATGTGAATGCATGTCATGGGCAATGCTTCTTGTTTACTCTTGCAGTCCCCTCGATTCCTTCACTGCTTATCAAACATAGGTCATTGGCATCATAATCCGACACCATCCCACTCAACCGTGTTAGCACTTAACTCACAGTAGTGATTTTACTTCCTTATTCCCTCTATGTACTTCCTTATTCCCTCTATGTACTGGGCGGCTGCGGTGGTGCAGTGGTTAGTGTTGCTGCCTCACAGCAAGAGGTTCTCCAGTTTGATCCTCCACTGGGGTGCCTTCTGTGCAGAGTCTGCATGTCCTCCCTGTGGTCACGTGGGTTTCCTCCGGGTGCTCCGGTTTCCTCCCACATCCCAAAGACATGCTGTAGGTGGATTGGATACCCTAAATTGGCCCTAGGCATGAATGCATGCGTGTGTGTGCCTTCTGTGGAAGGTTGGTTGCTGGGCTGGCAACTCGACACTGTAAAACTCCACTGCCAATCATGATCAGATAGGTGATCCGCTGTGGCGACCCCTAACTGGGAAAAGCCAAAAGAAGAAGAAGATTCCCTCTTGTTGTTGTGTCTTTCAGCTTTTCCTGGTTAGGGGTCACCACAGCAGAACTCTGGTCCGCTAATGATTGGTAGTGTATTTTTATGTGCCGAGTTACCAGCCCTGACACACAACCTTCAACGAAGGTACGCCCATTCACGCATGTCTCCACGCAGAAGGCGCTCTAGCTGAGAATCGAACCGGACACCGTCTTACTGTGAGGCGACAACACTACCGCAGCACCACCACCGCGGGTAAGAAGATTCCCTCTATGTACTACATATTTTGGTACTAACTGCACTCCATTCCTATTGCACTTTTCCATGTAATTTAGGACAAGATGGATCCCGGCTGCAGACCCTGTCTCCCTAGTTTGCCTTTTTTACTATTTCATTTTCCTTATCACAATCTCAGTTTTATGTCCTAGTTTGCAATTGATTTCTAATTTTCTGTACTCCTAGTGTATTTGTTTACCTGCTTTAAACCACTGTGCCCAGACTACATAAATCTACCCCCCTGTGTTAAAATGTAAATCTGTACTAATCAGCTGTGTGAGGGGTGAATCCCCGACTGTGACCCAGACAACCTGGGATCCAGTAGTGCCTCAGTCATGGAGGAATAGGTCAGAAAAGTTCAGTGTGATCAGCTCATAATCACTTTCCAGTCCAGCAGGAGGAAACCCTGCTTGCCTGCAGCACTGGTGCCTCCTAGTGGAGGATGAAAGAATGCACCTGTACACTATGAGAAAACCTAACATGGAGATGGCTAAAAAGCACTTAATATTGTAGGCAGAATATGCCATTAGAGGATTTACACACTACTGGGTCTAGCATTGTGATCCCTGTAAAAGTACATTGTAGGGCATGTCCACTAAGCCTTGTTCAGTCTATTTCAAATGTATGACAAAAAAATTTACAAGGATAACATTTATTCCACTTGCTTCTGTGATAAAATCTGATCTGGCAATGACAGAACCATCTGGGGGATACTTGAGAGTACCAGGCTTCTGATACATGTGCAAAAAGCATAAAATGACATTAAACTTAAGTCCAGCCTGAGGTGTGACTACTATGTAGTACCCATACCTCTCAATGTGCTATCTTTCAAATTTATAGCAAAGACTGTCAGAAATCATTACAGGGGGCACCAAAATACTTACATTTTACCTATCTGCAAATTCATGCCCTTGAGGGATTGGTGGGAGGGTCACATAAGAGTTTATACCTTTGAAACACCAGTGTGCAAATGCTGAACAGGTTACTATTTTCTACAAAAATAAAGTTTATTCCGATTCCAGAAATATTGTATAGAGAAGATAAAATGTACTGAAAAAGTATAACACTATACTAAACCTCCATCAGTCTATTGCCATTGATAAACTGTTATGATCTTACCCAAATACAGCTGATAGTTAAATAGATGTTAATGTTTCACATCTTTGGCAGTGGTCTTTGAATCCTTAGAGCTTTAAATGATGCTGTTTTGCTCAACTTAGAATTTTAAAGTACAAACATCTCAGTCTGAAATTATGATACAATGTCAGGTAGGTAGCAGCAATTCATACAAAGAAGAAAGACAAAACGTAAACTATGTACTGTACTGAAATTCATTAGTTTGGGAGCATCCTACGAGTTAAATGACTTGCTGAGATTTACACTAAGCAAGCAGAGACTTAATGAATCAAATACAGAATTGTCAGTGAATGTCATAATTCATGATTAATAATCCAGTATTTTTTCCAGAGCTGCAGTCGTGCATTCTAATTGTTTTGCTGATCTTTGGGAAGGGGGGTAACCTAGGCTAATTACACAGAGACTATTGTTTGTTTCTGGGATAATTTACATGTATCTTCTTTCTACTGCTCCACCCCCTTTTGTGCTTTATAACTCACTCACCCCATGCTCTCCCATCATTCCCCCCTCTCTTTTTATCTCTATCGGGGTGCAAGGGAGTTACAGGGTAGGTGATACAAGACAATCAAATGTTTCAAGTATATGTTATACTTACTTTACCAAGTGATTTGAGTTTATCTAAGTGGTGCTTTGCAGAGATTGTTGCAGAACCTAATTTCTACCTGTAAATGTACCTTCTGCTAAGTATGACTTGCAACCAGTGTTTGTACTTTAGTTGATTTCGGTCAGCATTTTTTGTAATGGTGACTAATATATTTGTCATCAGAATTTCATTATGTTTCATAAGGACTGAATGCTTATTATATTAGCTTAACGCTTTACAGCTGGTGTTAAATAAGCTAGAAAGGTAATCTAAACTGTAGAGATCTCATAGCACTATCAAGTCCTTTCATTGTCAAAAAGAGTTTGTTGGAATGTAATTAAATTACTTGAATTGGGTTTAAAGTACGTTCTTGTTAGAACTTCTGTTCAATTTAAAGTGCTAGTGAGGTTTGGAGCTATTTTTGCAAAGTTTTACCTGCCTTATCCTTAATTTTTCAGAGTTTGTTTGTTTGTTCTGGTGTTAAAAACTGCTTTTGAAAGTTTAATATCCTTAATTTCTAAAGGTGTTAACAAGATAGTACTGTGTGTTTCCTTCCGAGGAATTCATACCTCTCAACCTCTTACAGCAAGAAATCTGGACGAAGCTGTAAGTAATGGAGAGACACAGGCCGGAAAATAGGAACACTTTTTAAATATTGCTCTTACAAATTTAGAAAGTTGATAGAATAACAGGTTTTGCATTAGCATGAATTTTCTGAAGGGTATGAAGTCTGACACTCAGTGTCTGCCATTACTTTCTGACTTCAAACGTCAACGATTTGCCTTTGATTTGACAGAAAACTACAATTTTATGAGAAACAGACCAAAAATATGAGGCAAAAATCTGTACATTTTGCAAAAATCTGTACAGTTGAGAGGTATGCTGAGGATGTGTTGTTTAAGGTGGTAAGCCAAGTGGCCCCATCATAGCAACTGTATTACAGTATTTAATTTCTTATTTATTAAGAAACCACTTAGAAGCCGTAATGGTGCAGCGGTAGCGTTGTTGCCTCACAGCAAGAGGTTCTCCCGTTCAATTCTCAGCTGGAGCGCCTTCTGTGTGGAGTCTGCATGTCTTCCCCGCGGTCGAGTGGCATTCGAAAGACATGCGTACAATGGGCGTGCCTTCGTTGAAGGTTGGCCGTCGAGCTGGCACCTTGGCACCCATAACAAATCTACTGCCAATCATTAGCGGACCGGAGTTCCGCTGTGGCGACCCCTAACCGTGAAAAGCTGAAAGAAGAACATTTATTAAGAAACCACTTACAATTTCAGTGCATTTACTGGAGGCAGTGTTCTGCTGCATGTAGTTCATCCCATAGTAATTTAATTGGATTTCTTCTGAACCTTGAATACATCTCTTATTTTTTTTTCAACATGTTCACTGGAAACATCCTTAAAACATACACACAGCAGGCTCATCCAAAAGGCAGGAGAATCCATTCAATCTAGCCACCATTTATTTTGAACAAACTGTGTATCACCACTGGCCTTAAGTGTTAGAGGCATCCAGTCTTCTGTGTATATTTTAGCCTGCATAGTGACCAGTCTGAAGACAAGTGTTTCAGTGTCCTAGTTTGTAAGCAATAGCCTTATAGTCTGTAAACTTTCCTCCACTGACATCCTGCTGGTCAGCTTTTATTCTCTCCTTCCCAACAGACACTGACATTTAGTCTTACTGATCTTACTCAAACTGTTTCCTTCTGTTATGTTTTCTTCACTTCTTCTAGACTTGCTACTCCCATTATGTATATCCTCCTGTCTTTCTTCAGTGGAACTGCGTGCCTAGAAGGAAGTCACCCTTGATCTCTCTTCCTTTATTTCTCCTTACCTGAGACTGTTATTAAACCACTTTCAGCTCTGAGCTAGTATGTGTGGACAGTCACCACTGAATCAGTGCACTCATCTGTTTGTTTAGTGTGTTTTTTATTTTTCTACAGAAGTGTCCCTGGAAGCAAATAAATATGTATGTAACCGTGAAGTCTGCAGTTTGAACACCAGTCTGTGTGCTATGTTTTTATGTAAATTATACATATTATGGCAGCCTAAAACAGAGAACTCTGTGCACTATAATTTTCTTAGATCACAGCAGTCCCATTGATACTTTCTCCTTCACCTTTTCTTTATTGATTATTTTTAACAGTAAACTGTTCTCCCTTCCTTGAGTTTATTTATCCTTTGTTCCAATTGCTTGTGTAACCACTTTCAGTTCTGAGCCAGTATGTTTCCAGAGCTGCATCCTGTATTCTGGCTTAAATTTTCTCATTGTTTTACTGACCTGTGGTGGTAGAGTGTCCTTTGGACTTTGTATTTCAAAGTCCATAGAAACCTCCTTACCATTACACAGATGTTCAGACAGTCAAGTGCAAATTGTTACTGTTATATAGCACCATTAGTCTGGTCGAGGTGACATTGGACTAACTCTCCTACTAAAATTGTATCCTGTATAACAAAATCAAGACTTTCATCTACTGGCACAGAGATCTTTTAAATTGCATTGTTCCTTTTACTTTTCTTTCCCAGCAGATTTGTGGCTGTTTAAGTTCAGTCACTGATTGCTTTTTTTTTTTTTTTCTGTCGTTTTGCCAAGTCTTCAACCTGCTGCTTTCACCTTCACTAATGCTTGAGCTCACTCTGCTCCCATACCCTACCCTCCAATTCCCACCCACGCCCTCTTACTCTACATTTATACTTCCATAGCATCACCCACATATTTCTCAAACCAATACCATTGGTTCTCTCCAGAAGAAAAACAATCAACAGAATTACTCCCAGTAGTAACACCCACTTTAGTTTACCACCCAAGACTCTCTCTCAAATAGTCCTACTCCTTGCCCCCATAACTATCATATTACATCTCTACAACCAACCCAGTACCCTCTTAACATTTTCAAATTGTAATTTCCAACAAAGATAAAACCCAAATTAAATAAGATGTCCTTAACTCGTATTATTTTACTATTCCTCCTCACCCTACTAGCCTTCATCACTAATTACCAAATCCGCCTCCTTCAAATACTTAGGACTTCAACTGTTCCTCACTAAGGATATCAACATGTACCCAGTCTGTCTTTCTCCTTAACATCCTGTCTCTACAAACAAACCACACCTTATTTATTTCTCTGTAAATATCACAAAACTAAGTATCCAAATTTCCAATCAAATACCAAACTAAGACCAAAATATAACTGGCCACAAAAAGAATACCTCTCAACAAAAAACAGAAGCCAAACTCACCTGATTAAATATGAACCTAAGAAGTATGTGGAATAAAATCCATGACATACATGCCTACCTTACCACATACACACCTGATGTAGCCATAGCTACCGAAACCTGGTTTAAAAAGAAATAAAAGATATTGAGAGCATCCTCCAGGATACAAACTCAGGCATGACAGACGAAACAAGTGTGCAGGTGTTGTAGCAATCATCTATATAAATTCCCTAACCATCACCTTACTCCCAAAGGAAATACCCAAATAAAGGACAAATTATTATTCCAGGGATAAAAATTCAAAGATTGATATTCCAGGGTGACTCTGTCAACACTGCTCTTTCTCTTGCCCTTAACTCATTAAGCTGTCTACTTAACAGATTAGGTCATGGCTACAGTTTGGCTCCCAGAAAACAACAAAATGTAAAGACTTCTCTTCTTCTTTTTGTGGATGGTTTAGAACTGTAGAGTTCATCAGAAGAGAAACTAAAAGCACAACTCCAAGTGATCAAAACTTTTTCAGATGATATAAGAACGTTATTTGATCTTGATAAATGTGAAAAAGCAACCTTTAAAGCAGGAAAGCTGCAGCACCAAGAAAACATCAGCCTGGGACAGGAACGTGATATAAAAGAACTTGAAAAAGAGGGAGCGTATAAATATTTGGGAATTGATGAAGGATCATCAATAAAACATGAACAAATGCAAATAAAACTCAGTAAGAAATATTTTAGAAGACTAAAATTAATACTGAAAACAGCACTGACATCTAGGAACAAAGTCCAGTTTATAAATCAATTTGCTCTTCCTGTCCTTACAGTTTTGGAGTGATTTACTGGCCCCACAAGGTGTTGGATCAGTTGGACAGGAAAACATGAAGGGTGCTTCATGCTCATCAAATGATTTATAAAAATCATTGTATACCAAGACTATATCTCCCCAGTTATGAAGGAGGTGTGGGCCTCCTCAAAATTGATTGCATGTATAGAAATGCAATTGTAAGACTGCATACATATTTGCTGACCTCACAAGACCCAAATGTGGTGATAGATTTAAAACATGAGAATAAGTCTAAGATGACTTCCCTGCTTAGTTTAGCAGAAACATATCAGTGTCAAGGGGGATGGGAAATTAAATCAGATGTAGATAAAAATCAGGCAGCAACTGAATGTGCCAAAAAAACAAAAGAAAGAATATGAGGTGAAGGATCAGATGAGAAGGCAAAAGATATGGAAAATGCATAACTATAGTTGCCAAGTATGGAAAAAACGCTTGGAACAACCTCATGTTGATCAGGATCAAATGCAGGAATGGCTAAGGAGAGGTGAATTTAAACCAAAAAATGAAAGGTTAATATTGGCAGCCCAAAATAGTGGGCTATGTACACGTTGGTTTACAAAGTCCATTGAACATGTGGGAGAAACAGAGAAATGTAGGTTTTGTAAAACAGAATTAGAAACAGTCACACATCTTGTTGCTGGTTGTGATATATGAATGGCAGAAGGACTGTAAAGTGAAAGGCATAATAATGTGAGAGTATTGCATTGGAGATTGTGCAAACATTATAATATTGAAGTAGCTAAAAATAATGGAAACATGAGCCACAAAGCATTATATAAAATGAAGAAGTTTATATCACGTGATCACCTGTTACTAACAGTTCAAAAAACAGATGTGAGAAAACCAGATATAGTAGTCCATGAAAAGAAGACAAAAGTAGCATTGATCATTGAAATTGCTACACCCAGTGACTACAGTGTCTTGCGTACAGAGAGACACAAAGTCATAAAATACCAGGATTTGGAGGCAGAAATGAGGGTAGTGTGGGAGAAGGATACCCAGATAGTTCCAATAGTAGTCAGAGCAATGGGTCTCATAAAAAAAAATTTACAGTCTTAGATATATTACTGATACATGTAACTCCTTATGAATTGCAGGAGGAGCCATTTCTGGATACATTGTGGCTGCTGTAAAGAGCACGTCTGGCTAACATCAGTGATTGAATCAATACTAATTTCATGAACTTTAATCATACTTTTACTTAGGAATGGGGTCCATTCCCATCATGGTATTTAGAAACCCAAAAGACTTGGAGACATTAAAAAAGAAATACTCAAATTTAACAATGCCAAACTTGTAATAACACTCCTAAAAATCAATAATAGGAAAACTATATTTTTAACAGCAATTTATAAACCACCAGGGAATAACATTGATACTGCTGAAAACATCCTGCATTGGATATCCCAACAAATTAAATATGAAACTGTAATACTTGGATACTTAAATACAGACTGGCAACTCCCACTGAATCCAAAAACATATGCAACTTCACCAACTAATAGCTACACCCACTAGAATAAATACAACTTCAGATAGACAGTCAACATTAGTACTGCATTTTCACAAGCAAACCAGACAAACTGATAAAAGTAGGCTGCCTCTCAGATATCATGCATGACCACATGCCATCATGTGCCATTAGAACTCACAGTAACCTAGATAAACATATTATTAATAATCAAATGCAAAATACAACCAATTTCAGCAAAGATAGTTTCAATGAAACACTAAAACAATATAACTGTAATGAACTTAGAACAATGCCATTGAATATTGCTGTAGAACAATTAAATAGCATATTCTTGCAGACCTTAAATAATCTAGCATCAATACGTAGTAATAGAGTGAAGTCCAACCCACACCATGGCTGACAAAATAAACAAAACAACTAATGATAAAAAGGGGTAAAAAAGCCTGGAAAAACTTGTGTAAATATAGAACTCAAAATACCTTTCAGCAATTTAGACATCTTAGAAACCTTGCAAAACGCCATGTCAAATGGGACAAGCAAATATACTATACCAAGCTACAAGACAAAACATCAGAATAACTGAAAACTTTTTTTGGTCATCACTAAATAAACTACTCTACCCTGGCAAAACCACCACACCCTCTCCAAAAACAGACAATATGACAGACTGTATTCCTACACAGATTAATTCCTACTTTATATACAATCAACATTATCTCTCTTAGAGATTAATGCATTGGGCCCCCCTCTCTACCCCTATCCAACCAAAACCACCCACAGCTCTTCAGTTTTAGTTCAGTACCCACTCACTCATAATGAAGTTACTTCTTAAACAAAAAATGCT
Organism: Protopterus annectens; assembly: GCF_019279795.1. Lineage (NCBI taxonomy): Eukaryota > Metazoa > Chordata > Ceratodontiformes > Protopteridae > Protopterus > Protopterus annectens. The sequence goes on along the minus strand of NC_056731.1, from coordinate 54,346,524 downwards.
TTCATAGCTGTAGACCAACTACCATTAGACTACCTAAAAATGGCATCTACAGAGTTTAATAACTACAGACCAATAGCAATTATCTCCCTACTCTCCAAATTATTAGAGAAATGCACCCATATCCAGCTGATGCAGTACCAAACTTCAAATAATCTGCTCTCAGAAACACAACATGGCTTTAGGCCTTAGCACAGCACCACTGCTGATCTACTACATTTTACCAACATAATAAACTAACATAGAAACAATGGTATGTTTGTGTCCACCATGTTCTTAGACTTGTCAAAGGCATTTGATACTGCCTCACACCAGCAACTGATCATTCAACTCTTCTGAATAGGACTTTCACAATACTCCTTGTCATGGTTTCTTCGTTACTTATCTGCAAGGAAACAAGCCATTAAATGGGAACAAACCTACTCATTCTTTCTATCAGTTACTACAGGTGTCCCTCAGGGCTCTATCCTGGGTTCTGTCCTATTTATTAACAACTGCCACACCTTCACTCACCATGCTAATTTAGTTCACTATACAGATGACTCAACATTAATATGTGTAACCTCAACAATAAATAAGCTCCAAGAAATTTACCCAAAAATCTTTCTCCTTGTAGAAACCTTGCTCAAAGAATCAAACCTCCTACTCAACCCCATGAAAACTAAGTTAATGCTTTTTACCTCAAAAAATCAGAATAGAAAGCAATCTTATAACATAAAGTCAGCAAATAATACTGTAATTGAAACTGTAACTCACAGTAAATTTCTAGGAGTTATAATACTTGACTGCACACCATTAAATCTACACAGCAGAAACTTGGCTTCCTTTATAGGATCAATGGATTCCTTACAGATACTGCAAGAAAAACTCTAGTCACCATCTTCTTATTGCTAACTTTCTTAAATGTTGCTCCTATCCTAATAAACTTAATACTCAAAGAAAGAAACTTGCCTCCTCATAGGACTCACCATTGTCATAGCTTAAAGCAACTAAACTGGCTTGAACTGCGCAACTACCTAACATAGTCACAACAGAATACAGCACACAAACTCATTCATCATCCAGAAAAATGCCCTGTGGTACAAACCTTATTACTACCCTACTGTCCTGCAAGGGGCCTCCATTACAATAACAAATTCTTACTACTCACAAATAAGTCAAATAATGTTGCAAGAGACTTGCTGTACTCTGAATACGTTGCTAAACTCTGGATCATATACTCACACAAATGAAGCTCTCTGACAAACTTGATAGTTTTATACCACTGCTTAAACAACATTTTAACCAATCCTGGTCCTGCACATGCTCATCACCAGGGTAAGACTTTGTGCTCACCACGTGATACTCTCCAGATGCTCTTCTTAAACAGAATACTCTCAATCTCTCACTGAAATGACAAAACAATTTTATGCATAACTGCTGCCTGTAAGTCCATTAAGTTGAATCTGGACTTTCTTTTCAGTAACTTTTATCTCTGTAAAATCTTAGAATGTGTAAATGTAACTACTTTATGTGTATGAATGTAAATAGAAATGTAACTACTCTATGATTAACTGGAACTGAGCATAATGCAGTGTAAACAAATGGAGCTTTTCTCCCTGGGCCTCTGCTGAAAATGGGTATATTAGCCAATCAGACTTCCTGGTAAACAAAGACAAATAAATAAATAAAATAAAATAAATAAACAATTCATAGCCTTAAGTTTTTGTGCTAAAAACGACTCTGTTATCCACAGGTTTTATTTATAGTGTCAGATGGAGAGCAACACAGTGTGCAGAGAAATTGTTTAAAGTGGTAATCTGCACCATTATGACACTAAAGTACATTACATGCTTACAGAAGCAGTAATCATTCAAACTGTACACCCGGAAACCCCCTCTCCCCCTCAAAGCAGCCAACTACTAGCTTGTCCTAGTGCTCTTGTCTTATATTGGGGCTTCCTCCCCCTCCTAATCTCCCCCCAGATTTGCTCCACCAGGGTTGGGGCTGAAGGGGTCTCTGTTTATTCATTGGGCAGCATGTTCATCGAACGACTGTTCACTGAACACTAAACATCAAATCTAACTTTAACTGAAAGGCCAAATCATCATAAAACTATACATCAAACGATGATAGTTGGTCAACATCAAAGAAACAAACGGAGCAATGGAGCACTTACTTAACGGTAACTTAGGTATAAGGAAACCTGCCCCCACTGTAGTGAGATCTCAGAGTTGGTATATATAATTAGCAAGGTGTGGGGGGACAGAGACACCCTACAATGGGGAAAGGGCAGGTTTCCTTATACCTAAGTTACCAGTAAGTAAGTACTCCATTTGGCTTCCTTGATGTTAGCCAACTGTCATCTTTCTGTGTATAGTTTTACAATGATTTGGCCTTTCGATTAAAGTTAGATTAAATGTTTAGAGTTTGACAAACATCTGTTTGATGAATGTGCTGTTCAACAAATAAACATAGACCTGGGCCAAAGAGGGTCATTACAGTGTCGTGGGAACACTCGTCATCCTTATTCTCATGGGGGGTTGTAATAAACTACCGTCACACTCCCCTTGTTCATCTCTTATATCCAAGGGGAGTGAGGTAGTAGTTCATACTCCCCATGTTCATCTATTATGTCCAAGGGGTACTCCCCTTTGTGGAGCATATGGAATACCTAGATGAACAGCCCCCTACCTCATCCCCCCTGCCAGGACCTCAGATGCCAAATCAGCTAATCGAACCTCGTGTCACTTTATGCCACAGCACTGGAACAGAAAGCCTCTTGTTGAGTCTACATTGACATGTAATGTTCAGTGGTACCTGTTACCGAATCACTTGACCAGAAGTATGCTCCAGGCAGCTGATCTCTCATTGTTTCAAAGCCCCTCGGCGGGTAAACCAGTGAAATAGTGAAAATCAGGGGGTTCACCAATTGTAACATCACAGACATTGTTAGGATCTCTCAAACTGGAGTGCTGTCCCAAATGCAGAGCTACAGAGACATGTGGTGGCAACTCTTGACAGTGCAGAGTTCTTTTTATCACAGTCACAAAGATGTAGGCAGTGGAATTTTTTTTTTAAAGGATAACGGTATGCAAGGACAGAATTCCAAAAACTTGTCATGGAATGAGGGCAGTTCTAGGTCATAATGAAGGAAAATGCTTTGTCTCCCAGGTTTTTACATAAAATATCATAAATGCTACTGATAACTGTCCCCATTAACATACTTAAATTGCATACTTGTGAAAACTGTACACCTTAATGGAGTTTTTGCTTATGTCTGTGTATTTTGTTTCCAAAATAAGTCACAGAAGGTGGTAGAGGAAGTTGGAGGGAACTCATCTGAGCTGGATCTCTGCTGTTTGACTTTTTGAAACCTTCCTAACCCTAGCATTTTTAACTGTTGGAAAATAATCCTGTTATACAGTTCAACATCATGCATAAACAGTTATTTCACATAATGACCTTCTACACGTATGTACAGCTGGTCATGGAATTATGATAACCTATTTCCCTTACAGTCAGAAGTAACAACGCATGTTGGTGACAGCAGCTAGTCAGCCCCCATGTATACACTGGGTAGTTTCTTTTTGGGGTGAGATAGACACTTAATTTATAACAGCTGAAACATAAATGGTGGACATACTAAACAGATGTACTTCATCTCCAAAGACTAGGATAGACCAAATCAAAAAACACACAGTGGGGGTGGGGGTTACCAGTATCACCCACTCATGAGAGCTGTGTGTCCCATACCTTATCCAGCTAAAACTGTTAGTAGAGGATGACCCAGTATCACCAAGGTTCAGCTTCTGTGATCGTAGTGATCTAGGTTCAGCTACTGTAACAGATGTTGTGGGTCCACCCAGGGAGAAGTGAGGCATATGCTTGACTGGCCAGATGTAAGTTTATCTGGCTTGGGGATGTTGGACAGACACATGCTGCTGCTGCTGCTACTGGATTGCCACTTGATGAAGAACAGGAAGTTATCCAGCAGGGTTTTTAGTATTGTTATGCAAATGGATATCCTAAGCAAGACATATTTGCTGACATTACCAATATCATTTCATTCAGAAGAACCTATAACCTCTACTTTAGTGAAAGGCAAAATAGGTCTGTCAAGAAAAATTGGAATTGGAGGCTAAGTAGTAATTACAATGAACTGGCTGCCACAAACTTCAGTGAAGGGCCTATTAGTTCCCATCTATCCTCTCCAAGACCACTCTCTATGTTCTGAGTATTGGTGCTGATGTATTTTCCTCCATGGTGAGCCACTGAATGATTAATAGTGCTGAAGTGCCTCTCTGATATTGGACTTACACTTGCTCATTACTGGTCACTCACTAGCTGCTCAAGGTACCATGGGCTAAGCAGAACCAGTTCTCCGGGAGCACTCTTGCTTCACCTACTGAAGAGAAATCAGTTTGTTTCCCCCCACAACACTGCTATATGGCAGAACCCAGAATAACAGCACATTTACAGCTATAGAGTTAAAAGAGTTTGTGCATCTCTGTAGATTGAGCCTATGAATATATCCTAGCGTTTTGTACTAAAAGTCGCACTGCCTTTACCTTGTTTTACTTTGAGGGTTGTCATTGTAGCAGAGTGTAATGACTGGCAAAACAGCTTGTGTCCTGTTTGTTTGCTGTCCTTAACACTTCCACAAGATTAAAGCCACTCCATGGAGAAAAGGGATAAAGCCATAACTGCGTATTATGCGACTCAGGTTCAAATAGTGACTCAGATGCCTGAAGGAGCTGGCAGGGAACAATGGGAGTACAGGGCCACTGCCAGCTCATCTCTCATTTGTGTTCTCTACATAATGTGCCTATCCGTGGAGTCTGGGTCCATCTATAATGGGCAGTCACACTCTTAGCCATGGAGACCGTCATAGCACAGTTGTAATGAAGCTCAGAAGAGCCACCATAAGGGGGGTTTACTCCACTAGGGAGGTATTGCTCTAACAAGTAAAAGGATAGGCTAACGCCACAGGACCAACAAAACTAGCCTGCCACTACCACCTGATTCTCAAAGGTAGTAGCTGAGCTGATTAAGGATTCCAGGGCAGAAAAATGGGCTGTAGGGATCTTGCCCATTTGGGGAATCCCTGGCTCTAGCAATTACAGAATAGTCCATTTGTGGACAGGAAGAGGAGGCAATGGATTCAGTCCTACAGATTTCCAAAAAAAATAAAACATTCCCCTGAAATTACATCTGTTATAGACAGCACAAATTGCTGCACACGCTATAGATAGTGATCCAGGATGCATGTACAAATACATAACTACTTCAGCCACTAATCAGTAAGGACATTTAAATGGATGATAGTAGCCTGTTTTTCAGTTTTTATTACAGCTTCCATAACTAATTACTTGTGTCAACAAACATGGCTGCTGCCAGCATCATTTAGATGCTTTTCTGCAGCTTAAATCTGGCAGCTTGTACTGGAATTCATAATGATGACTTTTCAGATTGCTGTTAGTACAAGCTTTTCCCGTTGGACATTGTGGTAGGTTAAATAGTGTGTGCAGTTGTAGTAGGACTAGCTATGTAAGTGCTATGTAAAAAGATATGAACTAATGAACATGCCGGAGTATTTATTTTATTTATTTATTACATTTGTTTACCGGGTTATGTCCAACTGGCCAGAAGCCCGTTTTCAGCAGAGACCCGGGAAGAAAAGCTCCAGATATACAGTTAAAAGTTGCAGACTAAATAATACTAAAACATAATTAAACAAGTAAACAAAATTGCAGGAAAATACTGCTAGTGAAGTAGCGTTTCTGTAATACTACGACTATAGGAGTAAGTTTGAGCCATTGTCACAGTGTAATGAAACTTGCAGTATTAATTACTATAAAAGATGACTATAGCAGGAGGTACACAGAATACATGGATATACAGTGAAATTAGGAGATAAAGTTGTATACAGAACATATAGCAGTGGAAGATATAGATTACAGATGTAAGAATCAGTAAGATTGTCTAGGACCACTGTCCAAAAAACTAGTAGCTGACAGAAAACTGAAAGAAATTTAGATAGGTGGTAAGATCATAAGCCAGGGGGTTAAGCAAGAGGTAAGAAGCAGTAGAGCTAGGAGATAGAGCTTTGGAGTGGGTAGGCTTAGCCAGGTGTTTGGCAGGTGCAAAGCCAGTGGTTTGCTAGATGTTGTTTTATGAGTTGTTTGAACTCGTGATAGTTAGGATTTTTTGCTATGGTTTGAGGAAGAGTGTTCCAGAGTTTGGCAATTTTGAAAGAGTAGAGTGAGGTGCCATAGGAGTTGTGGGGTTGAATAATCTTTCATATGTTTATTAGAAGATCTAAGTGTTCTGAGGTTTTCACTGGGTTGGATTAGTTTAGAAGGTGCAGGGCAGTCATTGGGTTGGTGGATACATTTGTGGGCTAGGGAAGGTGGTTGAGTGATAGGAGGTTAGGGAATTCTAGCCAGTTGAGTTGGGAAAGAACAGTGCAGTGGTGGGTTCTATATAGGTGTCCTGTGGCAAAGTTAGCAATTTTGTTGTAACAGGATTCTAGGTTGTTTAGGTAAGTTTTTTTGCAGATTAGTAAATATTTGGGATCCATAAAGGAGGGTGGGCAGTAGTTGTGAGTGTGCACTGGCTAGTCTGGCACTTTCTGTAAGGTATTTCATGGCTCTGTACAGGGTGCCTAGATGTTCTTCATGTTTCACTGTTACAGTCATCATATTTAGGTTTATCTGCCTGCAGGTAGCCCTCAGTCGGCCCGAATACCAGAGTCCTGGGATTTCTGCATTGGATGCTGTCACCTCTTCCATGATGTCAGGTCGTCAGGGGTATAAAACATGCAGCCGATGCCATTACATCAGCTTTATTTGCCGTGAGGGAGCCCGAAGCAGAAGCAGTTCGCAAGTGCCGGTTGGCCGCTTCCTGAAATTTTTGTTGTTTGAGCTTGTTGTCGGTTGGAAAGATAGCTATGGAACCAGGATAGAGCTGATGAACTAAGGCCATGTGATGAGAGTTTAAGAAGAGTTTGGTGGAATACAGTGTCAAAGGCTTTTGACATATCAAGGAAAATGGATGACACGATTTGGCCTTCATTTAGGAGATGTTGGATGGTGTTAGTGAAAGACAGAAGGGCGGTGCTAGTGTTATGTTTTGGTCTGAAACCATGTTGTGATGGGGAAAGGAGGTTGAGATTGAGGAGGTGGTTTAGGAGCTGGTTGTGAATGCATTTTTCTAAAATCTTTGCAAGAGTAGAGAGGACGGCTATGGGACGGTAGTTGGTTAGTTCTTTAGAGCCTTTGTGGAGGGAGATGATATATGATATTTTCCAGAGACGGGGACATATTGCTCTGCAATGGAATGGTTGATAAGGACAGATATGGGGTAGGCAATTGCGGGGGAGGCAATCCTAAGAAATTCATTTGGCAGTTGGTCTGCTGCTAGATAGCAGTGTTTAAGCTTGGAAAGGAGTGATTTTATATTGTTGGTTTGAATCGGTGTAAATGAGAGTGGGTTGAGGATGTCTGAGAAGGATGTGGGGATAGAGATAGGTTTGTTAGGTTGGTTACCCAGCAGTGAGGTGATAGTACTAATAAAGTGTGAGTTAAAGTGTGTGGCAATAGGGTCAGTTACATCTGAGGTGACAGGTGGAGGGGTTTGGGTATGGCCAAGGTTGAGGAGATTGTTTGTTTTTCCAGAATTTTTGGGGGTTGTTTTGGTGTTGTTGTTGGCATGTGTGGAAGTAGTTTTGCTTGTCAGATTTTATTTGTTTCTTAGCTAGGTTTCAGAGTTGTTGATATGTGATGAGGTTTGCTCTATTATTGGTGGTGTGATAAATTGACCACACTCTGTCTCTTTGTTTAATTAGTAATTCAGTGTCTTTAGTTAGCCAGGGTAGGTTCTTAGCTTCCGGTCTAATTTTTCTAGTGGGGGCAAGATTGTTTATTAAGAAAGGTATTGTTGAAGTATTGAACAGCATGATCAAGAGGGAGGCTACTAAGTGGTGACCAGTACATTTGTTGGAGTAGTAGGTTAAAAGTAGAAGGGGAGACATTTTTCTTGCTACGGATGAGTTTATATATTATGTTGTTTTGAGTGTGGACTCGTTTTCTATACAGAAAGGTTGGGGAGTGGTCACTGAGAGAGTCAGGAAGGCCGCCAGCTAGGTAGCTTAGGTTAGGCTGAAAAGCATAAAATCAACTGCTACAATTTCTTCAGCATTCCTCCTGGTAGCTTTTGCCATTATGTACACAGCCCCCAGCTCCAGCACCACTGTTACCTTGTAGATCACAAGAAGTGTAGAGATGAAATCAATTTGTAGGCTGTTTATTGTTTATCAGTATACTATGCAGCAAAAAAATAAATGTTTGTCCCATTGCTAAGTCAAATGTATGCACAGTGGTGCTTCCTGTAATTCTAAATGCAGTGATGAGCCCTTATGTTTGATTTCAAGATCCTGTTTTCAGACTTCTACAGAACTAGTTAATGCAATATATCAAGATCCCAGTTTTCAGGCTTGTCTAAAGAAGAGTATGAGAACAAACCACTCTATTGTCCAGGCTACTGAGGGGAGGATAATTAAGGTGACATCCACACAGCTTACCATAGCGTCATGTGAGGTCGATGAACTCTGCTATTTAACAAAGCCATTTTAACATCAAGTGATCCAGCTATAGTTTTGTTTGCAACTTCATTGTTCTGTGCTTCTGAGTGCTGGCTATCAATTTTCTTTGGAAATACAATTTATATTTAGAAATCCCTTATTACATAGTTGTGATGCTAACCACCTTGTAATTTTGATTGTCTAAAAATGGTATGCTAAGTAAAGTTGATGATATGTTGTGGAACCACACTCACTTGCTTTGCTCTCTGCAGCATAGAAATGGTTCAGCCTCTGTTGTACTGGAAAACATAAGGTCAGCAGTCTTTAATAGAGGCGGCAGTTTTAGGGCGAGACTCCTCTGTCCTCCAGAAAGCTACTCCTCTGATTGCCAGCAAAAGTCTTAACATGCCTGTCATGAAAGGGATGCATCTGGTCAGTTATGTAGTCAGCTCCCTTGTCGCAGAAGAGTTACGTTATGCAGTCTTTGAGGCGAGCAAATTAATCACTTTAGGAGATAAGTGCTTGAGAAGACAGTCACCTGTCATAGTTTCTCTTCTGCCTACTGCTGGAGTCTGGGCTGATTTTCATTTACTGCCAACACAGTAGTGGTGTCTATTACAATGATAGGAGTAACTTTTCCAAGTCTTTTTTTGTCAAGACAACTGTAGACTGTGTGAAGACAAAAAATAAAAAAGTGTCATTTGGGCAATTGCAAGTTGTGCCTTGTAGCTATAAACCATTAACAGGTCTGAGAAAAAAGGGTCAACACACAATTTGGGGTCTGCATGGGTAAACTTTGTAAAGAGCATATAGCTCAGACATTCCATGCCTGGATGTATTTGAATGAATACGCTCACTTCTGGTTAACACTTCATTTCTTATTGTTACTTTTTCCAGTTAGGCCCTATGGTCTGTCATAGATAACAATGGAGTGTTTTAAATACAAGGTCACAAACTCATGGAAGGCAACTCATTAAAGTTTATTGACACCTCCAGGTATTTCTTTAGTTACATCCTACTGATGCCTTTAGGCATCTAATGTGCCTTGCCTCCTCATATTTACAGTTATGATTCCAAAAGCAGGAGGCATACAGACTACTGAAAGATTTAATCTTAAAGCTTACATGATGGCCACTGTAGCTGTACTCATACCTTGCCTCTGTCTGTTGCAGCTAGAGAGATAGTAATTATTCATGTACTATTTATACCATCATCATTTTCATATTTCTGTATATATCTTAACAACCAAGTGACACAGAACTGTTTAGCCTCATAAGAAAAGCTTTAAGCTGGATGAATAAAATGGTACTGACAGTATGTGCATAGCCTGAATGGTTACTGAGATACAGTAAGTTGTTTACAAAATATTGCAAGATTAATATTTACTGTGTTTATTGTAAATTATAAAACCCATTTAAGACCTTGAATCTAGTGAATACTATCACTATAAACAGTAGTTTGTGCTGAACACTTTGCTATTTAAACGTCTTCAGTAACCTTTATGGTTATAGAGATATGATCCTTTGTTTGAAATGTAAGGACATAACTTGATATTATCAACAACAGTTCACAATGCAACCATTGAAAGTTTGTGAGTACAGCTTTCCAGAGCTCAGTGGGAATAACATAACAAATTTTTCACCTAAAAAGGGCAAAGCAGAATAATGACACTAAAACTGTAGATTACATTTTCTGTGAAGATAGTAAAGGAGACAGTGGAAATACAGTTGAAGTTAGTACATGCATTTTCTCTGAGGTTTTGATTGCCCAGCAATTTGTGACAGAATTGCATGTCTACCTGTCTTCCTTCCTTCAAGGTACACCTGAAAGCAGTGTTTGCACTGTGCGTGTGCTGCATATGAAAAAGTATTTTTTGACAGTTTATTGGGTTAAGTAGTATATCTGCAGGTGGCTAAGGTGAAATTTACCAAGCGTTAGTTGTCCAAAGCACAAGATGCCAAGAAACTCAGCGATGATTGCTAGTTCCTATAGGAAATCACTGCTGGTGCAATTTCTAAATGACCACTGACAGTGATTCCCTTCTTTTGGGAGATTTCTTTCTTATTTGCATTGGTGCAACAGTGGAGTTGGTATACATAAATTTGGGGGTGTAGAAAGCTTGCTCCCAACACTAGGGGTGCAGGGAGCTTGCCCCCTGCAAAAGACACTTTACTTTTTCATCCTTCATTAGGTCGGACATTAGTTTCCATTGTTTCTGATGCTTAGGGGCCTTACTGTTTGGAGTTTCCTAGTTTAAGCAAGAGATGAAAGGGTGTCACACTTCTAGGTTCATATGCTGGTACTAGGCTATCGGCCCTAGGGCCTATACAAGCCTAGCCATAACAATTCCCTGGCTATTTCTTCCCACACTATTTACTTCCCTGGACCTCTGTCTAGCAGGACGACTGACATGATCCCCAGGGTGAATTTCCTATCTCCCATCCAATCGTCAAGGTTCCTTTTGAAGAGGGCCAAAGAGGTACTCTGCTTGACATGTATGGGCAGTCTATTCCAGAGTTTGGGGAGTCTCTGGGTCAGGAACCTATCCCTCCAGCATGTTTTGTTTATTGTGATGACAAGGTTTAGATCCCTGGAGTATCTGGCTGTGAGGGATTGGGATTTCTATAAGTGTAGCATGTCCAACAGCTCTGGGTTTGACATGGCCTTGTATGTTAAGCAGAGATCGTCTCTGAATAGATGACATGCGACAGAGTATAGCTGGAGTTTTTTAAGGCGGTCAGCGTAGGGCATCTGCTTTAGGCCTGTGATTCTTTAAGTGAGGTATTTCTGCGGCCTTTCCATTTGTTGCAGATGTCTTGAGAGGTACATACCAAATGGGGTGTTGTATTCTATGCTGCAAAGATCAATTTCCAGTAGACCACATTGTTTATTTCTAGCCACGCTTATGATGAGAAAAATGAGTGAATTGAAGATTAACTGCTCTTCATTGTAGTGTACAGATAATAATACAGATGTGAATTGCTTTGATAGTCAAAAAAGTTTTCTGTGGTGTAGGTATATGTTTACCTATAGTGACATCAGTATGAGGATTTTTTTCCATTTGCAACATTCTGCCTCAGGAGTAGCTAGGCACTCTATTAAATGTGGGGATGTGATGTACACATAAAATGTCGTGAGAGATCACACCTACATGAATGTCTGTCTCCTTTAACTGCAGACCCTTTACATACATCATTGAACCCCAAAATCATTCCTGAAAAAACAGCACTCTTTTGTGATATAAATTAATCCCACTACCTTCAGTTTAGGCTGTCTTGTCCTTCCAGGCTTATTTTCTTCTTTTATAAAGGTGCAGATTACTCCCTCTTGTTCACATACATACAGACAGAGACATATGTATAGACACACACACACACACACACACACACACACACACACACACACACACACACACACACACACACACACACACTTCAAGTCTCTAGATTTTAAAGTCCTTAAGACCCCCCCCATAAACACAGATTGTCTTTCCTTTAGCCATGGACTGAAAGATATTGTCTGCCATCTGAAGCACACTAACTACATTTTGTACTCTTTCATTATTTGAGGGATAATTCCATAACAAATGGCAGAGATTTGTTACTTCTAATTACACAGTCATGCGAAACTAGAGTAGTGGAATTTCAGTTGGATGTGATCCTTCAAATGCAGCACTTTCAGCATGCAGGCCATCTTCTTTCAAAAATACTTATGGCTTGAATTAAAGATAGCCCTATGTCCAAGTAAGCTAAATCAGTCCTCTGATCTGATAGCACTGGCATGTGTCCTGCTACATGACACCTGCCTTCTGAAAGTATGTTTGCGGATAACGATCACAACTTTATTCCCCCACCATAGTGGTGTCTGCAAGCTACAACTTGACAAGCACATATTGGGCAACTGTGTTTATGTGCATTTCCTTATGTTTTCTTGTTTTCTTCAATGGAGTGGGAAAAACACATGCCAATCATTTTACCTTCAGTTATTGTGGGTGGGGGTGGTAGTCTGGACAGATTATCAGGTTGTTCTTTGCCCATCACATCATAAATGAAGCACAGCATAAACATTTAGTAAAACACAATGTAAAGTATGTCAGAAAATAACGTAGTCACTAGTGAAAGTATTATTGTGTTTTATACTTTTTTTATTGCTGCTGTTGTTATTAAATTCTGCAGTGAGTCTCTGCATTCATCAGGCAGTTTAGGCAGCACGATGTTGGTTACAGTTAAATCACAAAATGTTTGAATTATTTTTAATAATGATTTGAATTTAGTTTTTCCTCCTGTGACATTTTGAATGAAGAATTTGTGGAGATCCAGCTCTGCTCATTCAGCTGTGAGCCTGTGGCATTCTAGGGATCTATGACAAAGTTCCAGCACATTCCTCCTGGAACTGTAATAACTTAACCATCACTAACAGCAGGACACAGGTCTTGTTTCAGTACATTTTTTATTGTCAAAAAGGCAGCTGCACTTTGTGACTGCGGTATAGTAGTGTATTCACAGCATAATTGTGACATACCTCTCAACTGTCCAGATTTCTGCAAAATGTCCAGATTTTTGCTCACATTTTTGGTCTGCTACTCTTAAAATCTGATTTTTTTTGTGGCAACTACAGAGGATTAAAATCACTAAATAATGGTACATTTGAATTTCCGACTATATATCCTTCTAAACATGCAAGCTAACACAAAACCTATTATTTTAACAACATTCTAAGTTTGTAAGAGCAGTATTTCAAATCTATCCATATTTTTGGGTATTTGCCCCCATTATTTAAGGTCTTGTAAAGATTTCTTGTGTTAGGAAGTTGAGAGGTATGACTGTATATCAGTCTCCCAGCCATACCACATTGGAAGTGAATCGCCCTAAGCAGTTCATTCATTTGAGATGCCTGAATTTCTGTAGTTCTGCCCGATTTTGGATTTTTGAAGGTTAAGGATCCAGTTCTGGCCCTCTGAGCTAACAGAACTGTATTTAATTAACTTGTCCAGTATAAATAAAACTATTTGGTGTTTATTTAAAAAAAACGTTTTTTAGCAGCTGCAATGACTGCAAAGTACATGCATGACTGAAACCAAGGTCACGGTTGTAGTTACTTGTTATAGTAGCCATCCTTGTTAGGTTAGCTTCGATAGCTTCTGTTTCTTATTATAGTGTATCTGTGAAACACCTTTTTCTTCTGTTCCTCTTCTGTGGAGAAGATAGTTCACTTTTGGATGTTGTTTATTTCTTTAAAGTTCTTGAACATTTCAGTCATGTTTGCTGTCTCCATCCATTGTTGTAGAAAGTAATTGCTTTCTTTATTAACTCTTTGATCACACAGCAGTCCTGCACCATCTTTCTTGTCATTGACCTTGTAAGACTTAGGACTTGGACTGTAGAGCCCATAGAGTAATTCAAGTATATTGATGTCATCTGTTCTAATAGAAAATCTTGTTTACATTTCCTACTGGTGAAATTTTCCCTCTTTGCCCCATAGCCCTTGTAGCTTACTTTACGTTATACAGTCTTCCCTTACGTGATGTTACACCACTGTGTTACCTTGCAGATGGGTCTTTATTAACTCTTTCTCATCATATAGAGGTCCTGCACCATCTTTGTTGTCATTGACTTTGTAGAAATAAGGACTTGGACTGCACAGCCCATGCAGTGCTTCAGGCATATTGATGACATTTGCTTATGGAAAATTTTGTTTCCATTTTCTATTGGTGAACTTTTCCCTTGTTGCTCGCAATTGCATTATACAGTCTTCCCTTACGTGATGTTACCCCACTGTGTTACCTTGTACCTTGCAGATATTTATCATATTGTTCACTGTTGCAGTACTAATTACTCTTGAGACTTCTGCCATAGATGGTCCACTAGAAGGTCCACAGCCTGCCTAACTTCTTGAGTCTTTCACCCTTCCACCTCCAAGCAGGGTGGATGCCAGCTCACCTTGATATCAGCTTGTTTGTGGGAGACATTTGCCCATACATTTTTGTTTATTGCTGGACTACAAGAGTTTTTAAGTTGATGAACATTACTAAGCATTGTCAATCAACTGGGTCAGCCTACTTTTCAGTACACACATAAGTATGCAGTTGAGGAAGAAATCTTATTTTGTCAATATTTTGGCCATTTTTTGCCTTTTTCATTACAGCATAAGTGGTCTGTTTGGCTATACTTTAGAAAAACAGAGCTTAAACCAAGCCCGATGTCCATAAACTTTAAGATGCCAGCAAAATATCATAAATATTATAAAAAAAAAAGTGCCGAACAGACAAACCATTCAGTAAAAAATCTGCAAGAAAGAAAGACACAGGCAAGCTAGAGTCTTTACTGTGTAATACCTTAAACTTCCTGTAGTGGAGGTTCAGGAGATATAGGCAAATGTCCATAAAAGGACATACAAATGTTTCAGCTAGCTTGGTTTTTGATTGTCCATGACTTCAGGCCAATAAAGCCAAACCCAGATAGCTGTAGTACAGCATAGGTAGATTGTTTTGCTGTACTTTAGCAACAGAGAGCTTAAAACCACATCTCTGATGTCCATAAACATTAAGATAACCTGCAAAATATCCCAAAATATCATCCAAACTAAAGAGTAAAATGGGCGCACAGACAAACCATTCAGTAAAAAATTGCAAGAAAGACTCAGCCAAGCTAGACTACACTGTGTAAAGCCATAAACCTGCATATATATATATATGTATATAATATATATATGTAATATATATGTGTGTGTGTGTGTGTCTGTGTGTATGTGTGTGTTTACTGAATCTTGGCTTTTAACTGAAACTACTTTAAATGGAATTGAAGATCATGCATGAAAGCTAGAGCTGTAAAAAAGTGGAAGCTAAAAATCACACGTTGTGTCTTCAGTGGTATCCCACTAATGTAGCACATAATGGATATTTGTTAAAATGGAATTTTGTTGTGCAGATGTTATGTGTAGATAGAAAAGTGACTTGCCAAATGAGTGTAGGAAGTGACATGCTGGCTTCAAAGGATGTCAGTCTGAAAAAAAAAAATTAGAGGACTACTACAGACCTCTCGATGACCCAGCCACACACATCAGTGTTGTAGCTATGAATAGAGTGGGTAGGATTTCCAAAAATAGAGGCTTGAGAAATAGAATATGGCAGAAATATGTTGTAGACAGCTGAGAAAAAAACAAAGCTGCAGACCATGCTTGCATAGTTAGGTGAAGCCAAGGGATCAGCTTACATATTTTTCAATTCATCTCACACATTCATTCTTGTCTGCCCACAGCACCATATTTATTCGCACAGCAGTGTAGCTTATTTCTGGAGTATGATTGATTTGATCTGAAACTTACCAGCAATTCTGAGCATTTGTTCTTCATTTCTTTAAGTTCTTTGTGATACTCACATACCCAAGGACTTTATTTGGTACTGTGTGAGAGGAATGGGTAGTACTCTTATGTTCATATTTTTAATTTTCTAGAGATATTGTCTTGTTCAGCAGTATTTTTATATCTCTTTTAATTAGTTAGGAAGAACAATATGGCAGTCTTTACGTTTGACATTATTTTGTTGGTCATGTTAAGAAAAGCCAACCATTTTGAATAGTTTACTTTTAAAGACATACCATAATTTAAAAGTTGCCATTCATTTTCTTTTTTTCAGAAAGTTTGATGTGATGGCCTCCTTAGAAGTCTTAAGTGGAAGGCTTCTCTTCATGTGGTAGATGAGCAGAATTATCATTGCTGCAAGAGTTCATTGAAGACAGCAATGATCTCTGGTGCCTTGTCATCTTTTCCCACTAATAACCATAGCCAGCCTTAGGCATAGGCCAGCTACGCAGCCACCTAGAGCGCCGCTCTAGCAGGGGTGCTTTTCCAGTAATCTGAATGGTGTAGGCAGGCCAGGATGGGGGCACAAGGTGGTGTTGTGGGGGTGCTGTGAAGACCTTTTACGTAAGGCACCAGTTGACCAAAGGCTGGTCCTGCTAATAACAGGCCACAAATAAAAATGATATTACATTACTTTTGCTTGATGGGCGAAGGAGTGAATAATCCTATCTATTCTCACCATCTAAGTGTCTTATCATTGTCTGTCCTGCCTAGCTCTACCTTCTCTCCTGTCTTTCTCCATCCCACACTCTTTTCAGTGCAGCAGTGGATTCTCTCACCACTATTCAGTGCAGCAGTCCATTCCATGAGCCCAGAATCCTGTCTGTGAAAAAGTGCTTTTAGAGTCCCAGGGAGAAGTTAGCCCCTGCAATTCCTTCTTTGTCTTTCTTGTTCAGAAAGACCCCCACTTGACATCTCCCTTACATGATCTTGTGCATCAGTATCATGGTGCCTCCTCCCTCCCCAGTCTCCTCTGGTTTCAGTTGAGAACAGTTCTAGCTCCACTAGCCTTTGGTCATATTCTTTCCACTCCATCTCATGTCTCTTTTTGATAGCTTTCTTTTGAATGCTTTACAGCAGCCTGATGCCCTTTTCCTGGCCTCCAGTTCTGCATGCAGTATTCAAGGTGTGAACAAAGGAAGTGCCGATCCTTTGCTTCAGGAATATGTCTCCCTGATGACATACCTCAACATTCTGTTAGCTGCTGCTGCCACTGCCATCAAGTACTGCTCCTAATGGACCAGTCCAGGTGTGAACACCAGTCCTAGATCCTCTTCCTGCTCTGCTGCCATCCTTTCCACTCCTCCTAGCAGATACTTCACAGTAAGGCATTCTTGCTCAAGTGCAGTATTTTGCATTTGTTGCAGTAGGCTTCATTTAATTGCCATCTTTTTTCCCCACTTGTTTAACCTTTCCAAATACTTCCTAGACTTTCCCCTCCTCCTCGCAGTTGCACCTGTCCGTGTCATCCACAAAGAGTTTGTTCATATTGTCTCTTCCCTAAGATAATCCTCTGACAAACTGAAGAGTAATGATCATGGACAGACTCCCGTGGTACTCCACTATGGACTTTCTTAATTTTGAAATAGTCTCTCTCTCTCTCTATCTATCTATTCCACAATACTCTGTATTCTACCATTCAGTCTTGCAGCTATCCAGTTCCTCAGTCTTGGTCCTATTTATAGCTCCTTCGGTTTTTTTATCACTATCCCATGTTAGAAAGAGTCAAATCTAAGTATTAAGTCATATGTTTTCATTGATATGTTACTGAATTTTATAATGTACAACAAAACAATTGCAATAAAACTACTCTTTAAATAAGATCAAAAATAGTTTCCAAGAAAAATATGTGATAATTACTTCACATGCCAGTCTACACACCCCCGACCTCTCACCCTAGTAAACATAATTTATCTTTGATACTTAGAGATCTACTTATGATCAGCTCTGCTTTCTCAAGTAGGAATTAAGTTGTGCTTCTGATTGGTAACCTCTGAGTCTTAACATCACCCTTCCGTGAGTGGGCACCGTACATCACATGCCTTTCTCCTGACTAGAAACCCATTCAGCTGCGACTATTGTTTATCATTAGAAAAGGTCGATAACTACACTTTTCAGTCCTTACACATTAAAAATCATAACAATGGCCTTCAAAGAATTATGACAAAAATAAGAATATATTCTTATTTTCAAAAGCAGTATATCTGCAGATGTTGAGCTTCATATAGCTAATGAATTTTTGCAGAAATCCCAGTTATTTCATATGTTATATTGGTGTAAATATTTCTGTCCTGTTAGGACATCACTAATCTTCAAGGGGGAAGTGATATATTGGATGATCATGTTTTTTTCTAGGTGCTTTGTGTCTTTGTACCTGACACCCATAAAGCGCTTCCCTATCAGACTCAGCCCAGCCCATTCATTCCCCAGTACAAAGCATGCACCCATTACCACAGTGGGGTGAAAGATGCTGAGAAAAGTCATAATCGAGGCAGTCATGGGGAGCTTGTGCACAGACTACCAGCTTTCACTGCTATCTAACCATGGCTTGTCCAATCTCCTGGGTCAGGATTCTGTGGGAGAATATAGGAGAAGGTCGGTATCACCACTGGCCCCTCTTGTGCTGCCCAGTGACTGACTCAATCTCTGTCCAAGCCATATTCGGTTCCCAAGCTTGCCAGTGGATTTAAAGCCAAGTCTTTGTCCATGCAGGTAATGCATTTCCCCCTGTCCTAACTATACTCTGATGTTTCCCATCTGGTGGTGACATCATCACCTTTATCACTGCAGGGGGTCTATATGTCCTTCTATCCACACTTGTACACTTCTTGACATGCAGGGACAAGGGTTACCATTACTGGCTTGGGAAACAGAAGATAAAATCCTTCTCCTCACCGGCTTCTGTTCTCAATGTTATGGGCCTCCACCCTAGAAAGTGAACCGAGTTGAGCTACCGGAGTATTACCATACACTCCCCCATAGTATGGTAGAGTTTTAGTCACTTGTTTCTCATCATAGTCGGGTCTATATTAGAACATCGAAAGTTTAATGGTTCGAATTACTAAAGGCCGACCTTTAATGATCGAACCATTAAAATTTCGAATGTTCAGAAAAAATAAATAATAAAAAAAAGAAAATCTAAAGGGTGTAGGAAGGGGGCAAGCCCCCCTGCACACCCCACGTGGGGGGCTGCACCCCCCACACTCCACGCTACTTAAATATACCAACTCCGAGGCCGCACTACATTGAAGTAAATGGAAATCTCCCTCTTACCTGTTCAACATTCTGCACTTTCGCTATTCTCATGTTGACAATGTCGGATTCCGAGAATACAATAGGTAACCCATTCAGTCATTACTTAAGTCTGTATGCTGGTACACACATGCAGTCATTAACTAAGTCTGTGTGCTGGTACACACATTAAATCATTAAGTCTGTATGCTGGTACACACATTCAATCATTAACTAAGTTTGTGTGCTGGTACACACATTCTGTCATTAACTAAGTCTGTGTGCTGGTACACACATTAAATCATTAAGTCTGTATGCTGGTACACACATTCAATCATTAACTAAGTTTGTGTGCTGGTACACACATTCTGTCATTAACTAAGTCTGTGTGCTGGTACACACATTCAATCATTAACTAAGTCTGTGTGCTGGTACACACATTCAGCCATTAACCAAGTCTGTATGCTGGTACACACACTGTCATTAACTAAGTCTGTGTGGTGATGCATTAACTAAGGATGTGAGCTGGTACACAATATAACTCATTAATAGCTTTGTTTGCTGGTGCACACTTAGTTATTAACAAATCAATATACTATAAGTAGTCACTCATTAACAGTTCCATTTGCTGGGTGTACAAACTCATTCATTAGTAGCTTTTTATGCCGGTATGCACATTCACTCATTTTCACACTGTATGCCTTAGTACGCTTCTGTGTGCTGCTACACACATTTAGTTGTTAGCAACTTGGGTGTGCACACCATCATGTGCTGTAACAGCATGGGTGTGCACACCATCATATGCTGTAACAGCTTGGGTGTGCACACCATCATATGCTGTAACAACTTGGGTGTGCACACCATCATATGCTGTAACAGCTTGGGTGCACACGCTGATTCAGTACCAGCAATGTGTCTATATAAACACTCAATAACAGCTCCATCTAGTGGTAAACAACAACTAACTCATTAATAACATAATGTACTGATACATAAACACTCCTTAACAGCAATGCCTGCTGATAAACATACTAACTCCTTAACAACACCATGCACTGACACATAAGCACTCTTTAACAACCCCATGTGCTGGCATTAGTAGTTCTGTGTGCAAGAAATATGCACTCACTCTAACCGCTCTGAGTGCTGGTACTCACACACACTAATTAACAGATCTGTCTTCTGGTACATACACATTGATTAACAGCAGCAGCATAGCCAATATTTTTGGAATTGTGTACTAGCTTGTCCACCAAGTCCATGAATATAACCTCTACCGCCTAAGTGTAGCACCCCATCCCCAAAGAGTGATTGCCTTGTATAGCATACCTTATCAGAATTAAAAAAAATCCTGAAATTGCAGGCATAAGCAAAAAATCCATGTATCCAAAGAAAAGCCATCAAAAGGCAACATAATATGATGACATTAAGGTACAATAAATATGCTACTTTTTAAAAATATGTGCTCAGTTCATGTGCATAGCATTTGCCTGACTGTGGCCTGGATTAACAGTTCCATGTTGCTATGGACATGGTCAAAGAGGGCAGGAAGTGGTGGCTGGTATGATAGTGCGCATCAGAGTGGGTCAGATATTGTTTAGTTAATTCTTCTTATGGCACAGAGTCTCAGGTGTAGTCTATGATAGAAGAATGCCAAAGAAGCTGAAAAGTAAGGTGTACAAGACAGTGGTATGGCCAGTACTACTGTATGGTACAGAAACCTTGGCAGTAAAGGCAGAGCATATGAGGAAGTTAGAGGTGAAGTGCCTGAGAAGGGTGGTAGGATGCACACTGTGAAACAGATGAAGAAATGAGGATATAAGTACAGAACCCGAATTAGCTCCAATTGCAGAAAAAAATCAAAGAGAACAAATTACGTTGGTTCAGACATGTGCAGAAAAGCAGAAGACAATCTGGTGAGAAGATTTCAGACAGACAGAAAGTGGGTAAGAGGAAAGGAGGATGTCCAGCAAAGAGGTGGATGGATTGTGTGAAGGTTCTGCAACAGTTAGGCATGAATGCCAAAGAAGGCAGGAGGGTAGCATTGAATCGAGAGAGATGGCGACAGTTAACCCAATACCCTGACCCCAAGTAGAAAATGGGAAAAAGGGGGCTGATGATGATGATGATGATGATTTCTTCTTATGGCCATAATGCATGTGTGTAGTCATTGAGCAGGTGTTTGGATATAATTTACAGTATCATTTACAGTAGACACCAACTAGATTTTGAGGATTATTAGTGATCTGCCATATGTAAGTTTGCTATGTAGTGCCATTGATTACAAATAAGCCATTACAATAGCAGGGACTACAAAAAGCCAAAGATAGGTTCTGGCAATAAATCTGGTGTACTCCAATTGGTAAATAAAGGTAACAAAAGTCTCCGGAACCATGAAAGAACAGCTAAAATAGGTTTAATGACACAAAATAAAATAAAATGCAAATGTTAAAATGCTAGTAAAACTTTTGCCAAAAGGCTTCATCAGGTTTAAGAATCACATCAGTTTCACCAGCTTTATATTTAAAGATAAAATCATGTGATATAAAATCAATTAATGCACCTGTTGTAATTCCATCAACAGGGGTTTTAAGGTGACAGTACCATTTAATCCTAGGTATATGTGAGCTGTAAGCCTCAAAATCCATTTAAGCTCTTCCCTTTCTGTTAGATGTTTTATATCCCCATGCCACAGAGGAAGAAAAAAACACTTATAAAATCATGAATTGAAAACAATGTGTTGAATCTGTATCATTAATGTGTTTAAAAAGTGCATTTGCTATATTAACTTGATTAATATCACACATATGGTTACTAATTCTCTTTTTTAATTTCCGATTGGCCATACCCACATAATATGCATTTCATACATTTTGCCATATACAGTGGGTATAAAAAGTTTACGCACCCCTGTTAAGATGCCAGGTTTTTATGATATAAAAAAATGAGACCACAATAAATCATTTCAAAATGCTAGTAAAACCTTTGCCAAAAGGCTTCATCAGGTTTAAGAATCACATCAGTTTCACCAGCTTTATATTTAAAGATAAAATCATGTGATATAAAATCAATTAATGCACCTGTTGTAATTCCATCAAAAGGGGTTTTAAGGTGACAGTACCATTTAATCCTAGGTATATGTGAGTTCTAAGCCTCAAAATCCATTTAAGCTCTTCCCTTTCTGTTAGATGTTTTATATCCCCATGCCGCAGAGGAAGAAAAAATACTTATAAAATCATGAATTGAAAACAATGTGTTGAATCTATATCGTTAATGTGTTTAAAAAGTGCATTTGCTATATTAACTTGATTAATATCACACATATGGTTACTAATTCTCCCTTTTAACTTCTGATTGGTCATACCCACATAATATGCATTTCATACATTTTGCCATATACAGTGGAAAAAGTTTTGAAATGATTTATTGTGGTCTCATTTTTTATATCACAAAAACCTGGCATTCTAACAGGGGTGTGTAAACTTTTTATATCCACTGTATATTAAGTTGCTAGTATCACAATTGCCATAGGCTTGCAACATAAACTCATTTCCAGTAAATGGGTGTGTAAATGATTTATCAGTGTAAATGTACCTACAGTTAACACATTTGTTACACTTAAAGGTTCCTTTCTTAGAGATATTGAGCATAAAATAATTTTGGGGTTGTTTCTTATAACACAATCGATTCTTCGAGGTCATGCTTCCTTTACTGCAAAAGCTTGGTTTATCATTGTGTAACCCCCCCCCCCCTTAACTCAGGCATATCAAGTAGAATGGCCAATATTTAGATATGATGTTTGAACAGTTTTTGCATTCTTATTAAATGTTGACATTCATCTCTGGACATTCTTATTTCTGCATGTAAAGTGAACAGTATGACCAGTTGAAAAGATGGGTTGTGCTGATGTATTGCGTGCTTCTGTTTTAGCTTTCTGTGCTTGGTAAATATCAGCATTTCTGTAGCCCCTGTTGGTAAAATCATGTGCTAAACCACATGGCTGCTTGTCCATATTTTCATCTATGATATTTAATTTAGATACATGCAGCATCTGATTCCTGACAACATTCCTGAAAACAAATGAGGGGTGCATGCTAGTTCTGTGAAGATAGGAATTTCTCTTCACAGGTTTTTTAAATGATGTGGTGTCAGTGTGCCCATTCATATCTTTGGTCAGGGTAGTGTCTAAAAAATCAGTTCTATGTAATGAAACTTCCTTTTTAAATTTTAAAACTGAGTGGTCTCAGAGATATATTCATACATTTTGGTAAAAGTTTCTAAAGGACCATGCCAGATTAAGAAAAGGCTGTCTACAAACCTTCCTTAGAAAATAACATTATGGATCGTAAGGATTTTCACTCGATAAAATAAATTGCCTCTCCCAAATAAACATCATGATGTTGGTGGGTAAGTGTTGGTAATGGAAGTGCCCATCGCTACGCCTTTTATCTTTTTAAAAAGGTGAGATTGGAAGAAAAATACATTGCTTTTAAAGGCTAAGTGCAATAACTCACAAAGAAATTCAATATGCCCTAATGTGTATGCAGAATATTTAATTAAATATTGTTTCATGTACTGTAATCCTATTTGATTCAGAATCACAGTAAATAATCTACATCATGTCACCAAGCATCAGTCCTTCAAATCTTGCTTGTTTGACCATATACACAGTTGACATACCTCTCAACCTCTTAGCACAAGAAATCTTTGCAAAGCCTGAAATAGTGGAGGACAAAGTCCCAAAAATAGGGACATATTTTAAATATTGCTCTTTTAAACTTAGAAAGTTGCTAGAATAATAGGATTTGTGTAGCATGCATTTTGTGGAAGATATGAAGTCTGAAACTCAAATGTATGTCATTATTTAATGACTTTAATCCTCAGATCAACCCAGTGATTTGTCAAAAAAACCAAAACTATTTTTATGAGAAACAGACCAAAAATATGAGTCAAAAATCTGGATATTCTGCAAAAATCTGTACAGTTGAGAAGTATGTCATTCTAAACCACTCTTTAACTGGGAGTCCAAATACTTAGATAGGGGCTCGGTAACCCAGCCACTACCTAATACTATCAGCCTCAATGGTGGTGCTTGTAGAGATTTGTGTATTTTAGGGATACCATATATAAAAGGTGTCCATAGAGTGGTAGTGACAAAGTATTAATGCATTTTATATAAGGTGTCAGGTACTAACCTTATAATTGTACAAACATCACATTTAGTTATGGAATCATAATCATCTATATTCAGCATCTTCAGCATAGTTTGTACATAATAATCAGTATCAAGAACTACCACACCACCCCTTTATCAGCACCTTTAATTACTGTACGTTCATTGTTAGCCATTGAGTCTATAGCTTTAAAGTGTTTAGCTGTAAGGTTATGAAAGGAACTAAAGTGCTGATTTTGCTACATGTGATAAATTTCCTTTTCTATAGCTTTTTCAAATACTTGAACCATTAAATTGCTGTAGGATATGTACATAGTAGATCTCCAAATCCCCGTAAGGAAGTCAATGAATGGTGTTTTAACACAACCTTGGATACTAATGATATACGAGCATTAGATCCCGTGGATGTCCATTTATTACGGGAACAGCCTCTGCCTATGTGCCAATCTCATCAGCAGAACAAGAGTTTTTTGGACGGACAGATAGGGTTCACAAGCGAAGCATCAACTTGTGACCAGAAGTCAAATGAGAATGTGAGCAATATAGAGCTGGCATTTAATCTTTCACAACACATCTTAATACCTGACGAATTTGCTGTTCTAAGTAGAGGTTTAACCTTTGTTCCTGAAAAATTTGCTGATGTAGCACAAACTGTTTTGGAGATTAAATATTTTGTTAGAACGCTTAATTTAAAGTTGTTATTTGGCACAGACTCTGAGAAGGAGACTAATCCCTATAAACGAGCTAAATGAAAAATAACACTAAATGTAATAAAAAAGTTTTCCTCTAGCAAATAAGTAAGTGCTTCTAGTAGAAGCAATTGTGTATCTGGTTCTCATGTCTCTATGGAGATAATCTGAGAGGAGCTGCAAAAGTGATAGCAAAGAAAACATAAAGACAATAATGGTAGTTGTGTCGTACTAATGGGCTATTGGTTAGGGAGGAGGATTACAGTGGCATGTATTTAAATTTCACCTAAAATTCTGGGAGAAATAGTCAGCTTTCAGCGGCGATTACTTATAGGTGGGGACTGAAATTTGATTTGCAGCTCTGAGAATGTGTTGGGGGGTCCAGAAGGGAAAATGTAACAAATAAGGGTAGACTTTTGAAGAAATTTATGAAAATATTTGGCATGGAAGATGTGAAGTCAGTAGTAGGAGTTCAGAGGGAATTTACATATTATTCCCCAAGATACAAAAGCTAGGATAGACAGAACTTACATTTCACAGGAGCATGTGCATTTAATTGAAAGTTTTAATGTGCATCTATTAACTATTTCAGATTACACACCAATAATAACTAAAATAAAAATGCAGGGTAATGAAATGAAAATGAGACAATGGCACTCTCCCACCTATCTGTTAAAAAGAGAGGAATTTAAAGAATCGATAGTGAAAATTATTCGGGAGTTATTAGGGTAGATAGAAATTTCTTCTGAAGATATAGCTAGGGAGTAGGATAAAATTAAAGTGGAGTTTAAAAATAGGTTGCAAATAAAAGGAAAAGAGACAACATTAAGAAGTAACAAGAATTATTTAGAGGGAATTACAAAGGTTAAAGTATTGCAGAATGGGGTGAATCTCACAGAGCAAGAAGAGGAGCAATTGCAGAATGCTAAATAGAAAATAAGGGATCACCTTGATTAATACACATCAGGTTAGAAAGACTGCTGTTAAGCAACTGTTTTTTTTTCTCCATAATAATTTTTATTGATATATATTTTCCAAATACAATAAAATCACACACATAATTCACTACTATTACTATCAAAACTATATACAATATCTACACAAAATGCTTCCATATAAAAATCGTCATTATTCCAAAAAAGAAAACACCAGGGTAGAAAAAACAAAGTCAAAACATTTGTAGAAGTACTTTGCGTCCATACATATACATGTTTTCAAAACATTGTTTCCTCCACATATACATCCAAACTTTAATAAATTCCTAATAACCGTATTATGCTAATATAATGTTAAAAACCTTTTCCCATATTTTCGGGTTATTAATATTTTTGTTACTTTGCTTCAGGAGTAATTTATGTGCTAATATATGCTTTATAGCCACAAGCTTGAAATTATCCCATGATGTCTTGTCTGGTTCTAACCAATTTGTAGCTATATATAACTTCATCAGCAAAAAAATATTCATACATATTATAGTTTGTGACCTAGAGAGCTCTCTTGGAGGAACATGTAGAATCATAAATTCCCATGATAACATTGAACTTTGATAACCCATCTTTTGTAGTTGTGTTCTAAGAGAGTTCCAAAGTTTATATATACACTTGCAGCTCCAGAACATATGAAAAAGATCCGCCGTTTGATTTGTGCAATATGGACAAGTTGGAGAATTCCTCGGATTAAATTTATGTAACCTAAGACGAGTATAATAAGCATTATTCCAAATCATCAATTGCGTATACATCAACTTTTGAAAAGAGACCAATTTTATTGTTAAATCAATTGCTTTTAATACCTGATTATCTGCTACTGTCATTTTGTTAACCCAATACCCTGACAACAGAATTTTATCCTGGAATTTTAAATCTTTAATTAATTTATTTGTTGTTGTTATAAATTTGACCTCCTGTTGGAGAGCCTGCCACAATTCAGAGCATTTATCCACATTTCCGACTACCGGTTTAAAGTTTTCAAAATGACTCAGAGCAAGTTCTCTGATTTGTCTCATGACAACCATATAACTCTTAGGAAGATTCAATTCCTGTCTAACTTGCGAAGCCGATAAATTAAATTTATTAAAAACATCAGTCAGAGTCAAATTAACTATTAATGGGAATTTACTAAGATCAATCAACTGATTATTTAGTTTAAACTTGGGATTCCTATGAAAAGGCTGGAAAACCATCATATATTGCAACAAGTCTACTGATTGGAATAAATTTTGCAAAGATGACACATATGTTTTTAGGTGGTCCATAATCCCATACTTTATCGAACTAGTTTTATCCAAAAAGGGTAAAGCTTTAGGATTTATTTTCCGATCTAGAATATGCTTGTAATTCAAGACCACCCAAGTTGGTATCCACTTTGTACTAATTACCTCGTAATTAGCAATTCTTAAACACCTGTTGGCGTTCACAATTAAATAGTACACCTCAAAATTCGGTAACTCAAGTCCTCCTTTACTCTTCGGGGTCATTAATTTCTCATACGATATTCTAGTTTTCTTCGGCTCCCAAATAAATTTAGCTAGATATTTATGAATTTGTTTAAAAACTGTCTTTGAAATTGATACTTGAGCAGACCTAAAGATATACAACATTCGTGGTAATATATTCATTTTCACTATTGATACTTTTGCCAATACCGGTAGTCTTAAATTCCTCCATCTGCCACAATCAGCTACTATTAGTTCCCATACTCATTTAATATTATTACTATAAAAGTCCTTATTATTCGTAGAGAAGCTAATACCCAAATATTTGATATTTTCTTTACATGATATCTTCCCCACCAGGGACATTAATGAAAAAGGTTTAGGGGTTCTTAATGGGAAAATACTAGTTTTCTCCAAATTAATTTTGTAATTAGAGACTTCTGAAAATTCGTTTATAACATTTAATATCTTTTCACTATCAGAAATTGGGGTTGTACAATAAATAATAAGATCATCAGCAAATGCCGACATTAATAATTTATTCCTATAAAGTATTGGTGCATTATGATACAAATTTTGCTTAATATATAAAAATAGAGGTTCTAAATAAAGGTTAAACAATAAGGGGACAAAGGGCAACCCTGCCGTGTACCATTTTTAATCTGTATTCTTTTAGAATAACTCCTATTAATATATAATGTAGTATACGGATTACTATATAATATTTGTAGTATCTGAATAAATTCCTGTGGCATATTGAAATAAGGTAACACATCAAGCAAAAAGTTTATATCCACTCTATCAAATGCTTTCTGAGCATCTATTATAAGGGCATAAATATTAGAGTTGTTTTGTTTAGCATACATCATCATATTATGTAGTGTAAGTGTGTTATCACTAGTTTGTCTAGTTGCCATAAATCCAGCCTGTTCCTTAGAAATTAAATGGATCATAATCTTTTTAATCTACATGCTATAATGGTAGTTAGAATTTTCATATCCACATTTATTAATGCTATTGGCCTGTAATTATCCGGGCTTTGGGGGTCTGAATTAGCTTTATGTATAAAGATTGTTTTTGACGCATTAAGGTGAGGGTCACTAATTTTATTTCTGATTATGTAGTTAAATACATGAGACAATATTTTACCAAAACTATCAGCAAACTCTTTATAAAATTCAACTGTCAAACCATCAGGACCTGGTGACTTATGTACTTTCATATGTTGAATTACATATACTATTTCCTCTGGAGATATAGGTTTAATCAGATCACCTTGCAGACTCTCTTCTAATTTTGGAAAATTAATTTTTTGCAAGAATCTTTTATTCTGTTTATGTATAGACCTATCAATTTGACCCTCATAAACCTTGGTATAGATTTTTTTCGAAAATATCAATAATATCCTCAGTTTTAGAATACACTGTGTCATTACATTGTATTTCCGAAATATATACAGTTGTTTTCGATTGATTTATAATCCTTGCCAATGCTTTTGACGGTATTTGAACATTATTGGCATATTTCACTAAACACATATGCTCCTGAAGTGTTACTCTACTATTATGCAGCAAGAAGAGATCCCTTTGACATTTCAACATTTCCTTCTCTGTTTGAGCATTAAAATTCTGAATCAGTTCTTTCTCAAGTAGCTTCACTTTTGTTTCTAATTTTTGAATATCATTGTTTTGCCTTTTCTTATAATATGAGGCTTTTTGCAAAAGAAATCCTCTAATTTGAGATTTAGCTGCTGCCCATTCAATATCAGGAGTATGTTCCCGAAGCTTCATCCTATCTGTTAAACCTTTCAGATATTTTACAATTCCATCTATTATATCCTTTTTATTTAACAGATTTGGATTAAGTGACCAATTGTAACCTCTATGCATTCTTGTATCTTTTAAATCTTTAGAAAACCTTAACTAAATTTTTGAGTGATCTGAGAGATATCGAGTATGTATAACCACTACTGGTTCCAAATTAATTAATGCTTTGGATATCAAGAAAAAATCTATCCTAGACCACATTTTGTGGCATGGTGAATAGAAGGTATACTTAATTGCATTATTAATATTATGTGCATAACAAAAGGGGTCATATAATTGAAAATCTTCCTTGAAGTCATTTAATGCTATCCCGGCCTGCTTGTTAAATGCTCTTTGTGGACAAGACCTATCCAACTTTGGATTTTGATACGTATTCCAATCCCCACCCACAATAAAATAATAACCATCATACTGTGTTAAGATTGGATATAATGATGTTATGAAACTTTGTTGGTCATTACATGGTGCATATATATTCAAGAGTAGAAGAGGTTTATCAAACACATTATCTGATAAAATAACATAACACCATCGCCCATTTTGATCCACTTTAGAGTCTAAAATCTTGTCTTTGTATTGAGTTTTAATAATTATGGCTACTCCAGCACTGTTTGTCTTACCTTCTGATGCCACTACCGCTCTGATCCAGTTCTTTTTCCTAATATCATCCCACTGATCATTTAACAAGTGTGTTTCTTGTAAAAATGCAAACAGTGCTTTGTCCTGTAGCAATATGTGTAGTAACAGCTTCCTCTTCTTCAAGTTCTGGAGCCCTTTAACGTTCCATGAGTCTAATTCCCACATTGACAGGTCTAATTATCCAATAATGGTATAAGAGGGAAATTGTGCAATGGATATGTATTAACTGCATACTAAACATAATCTGGAAGCATTTCCTACATCCCGTCCCCAGCCAGTGCCTACCCACTTTACCCCTGGACCAGGACTTATATAGGTCTTGTATGTGAAAAAACATGAACAAGGTTAAAAACACAAACATATTTAAAAGCTTCATGTAATAAAACTTAAAACATTTCCTAAACTTACAACCTATATATTCTAACTTAGCTACTACAAAGTCTAAACTAAACATTCCCTAACAAACACTGCTATTGCTCTACAGCTTATGTTCCAACTATTAATTAAGCAAATCTCCATTGTAAAGTATTATTACCATTTAAAGAAAAAAATTGTAATATATTGACTAGCTACTTATACCTACCCCACATACCTCTTTTGTTACAATCATTATTTATATACCACTTTTATTGAGAGAGAGAAAAAAAAGAAAAAAAAAAAACAAAGAAAAAAACAGACACACAAAAAAAAAAAAAAACGTAAATGCATCCCACATTATAATTCTATACCATACACAGTGCCTGCAACTCAATTATCAAAGTTTTGAAGTTGCATGCTTTAGTTCCCAACTATATTAACAGTAGTTTTCTGATTAACACCACCCAATAGCCACTATTTACCTATTTATATTCATATATACAGTGCTATACCTTGCACCCACTGCAGATATTGTAAAAATATAATTTGGTTTAAAACTATAAGCATAAGGAAAAAGAAACAGGAAAAACAGATGTTATTATGTGCTTTGCGTACACATTCTAATGTTATTAACTTGTTAAAAAAAGCATTAACACATTATGTCAGTTCATTTCAGCTTCTCAAACCAGGAAACCCTCAGTAATACTCGCGACAGGGGACCGCTTTCACAGCCGGACCACAAGAAGTGTTACATTGAAATCCACACTCTCAGCTGCATTCAAGAGATTTCCTGTTTACCACTCGACGAAAATAGTTCGTAGAGGTCATAAAAGTTCAGAAAACGGCCAGCAGACCCTCGGATTATCGCAAACAAACAGTTTTATTGCTTTTACAGAGGCCCAAATGACTTAAGCAGGGAACAAAGGATGACCTAAGCCTCGAAGTATAGTACATACTGGATCTGACCTCAGGAGCATGCCAGTCTCAACGGAAGTTTCTTTCAGCCCTCTGATGCAGGTAAAACTTTAAAAACCTTCAGAAACACTCTCTTTGCCTCGTTTTTAGTAGAAACAGAGTATTTAATCCCATCCACCATAAATGTAAGCACATTAGGATATTTCATCTGGAATTTAATTTGCTTGTCAATCAGAAATTTACAGTATGCAGATAAAGACTTCCTAGCTTGCCTTACTTGTAATGGTAAATCCTGAGCCAGAGATATTTTATTATTTTTCCACATAACAAAGCCACCATTCTTTTTTGCAGTAAAAAGTATTTTACTAACATCTTGAAAGTTCAATATCTTAGCATATACAGGTCTAGGCATATTAGAAGCTTGTACCTCTCTGTGCTCTGTGTGCCCTTTCGATAACAATTTGTTTCACTCCATCACCATCATTTAACAAAACTTCAAGTATTTGTGTTATAGTTGGTATTAGCTCTGCATACTGAATGTTTTCAGGGATCCCTCTAATAATAATATTATTTCTCCTAGACCTCGCTTCTAAATCAGTAAGTTTGCTTTGCATGGCTTGTAACTCCACATCATATACCTTTGTTTTCTTCTCCAGCAAGTCTATTTTGTCTTCCGTTTCTGAAATTCTAGCCTCTGTTTTGTCCATTCTCTGTAGCAGCTGATTACATGGAACTGCAAAAGTTTGTATCTGAGTAGTCAAGTCCTTTAAAGCTTCTTGTATAGGCAACAAAGCATGTTTGATATCGTCCATGTTCAGTGGCTGATCAGTTTTAGATCTAGTCTCTGGTTTCTGTTGTTCCTGCTGTCTAGTAATTCTTTGCTTTTTCGCACTCCCATCCTTTACTGGTGACTGTAATTCCGACAGCTTTGTTTTGGTAGTAGTTGTTTCCATGCTTTTTCCTTCTTGTGACATTTTCCTTTCCCCAAGCTGACAGGTAAAATGAAGAATGCACACAGTCCTTTGTTTATTTCTCTCTTCAGAGCTAGCTAATCACTTGGAATCCTGATAGATAAATACTTTTTTTTCCACTTTTTTTCCTGGTTATAGATTAATTAAGTGTAGATGCATATTTTTTGTCTTTAATTTGATGTTCAAACCTCTTGGTATCGACTCAGGTTACAGATTTTTCTCAGGTTTATTGAGGAGCTGCAGGTCAGCAGTGTTTACAGAATGGCAGCCATCTTTGAATCCCCGTTAAGCAACTGTTTTGTTTTTTATAATAACTCAAGAGCCCAAAAACTTTTAGCACAATGACTTGGCCAACAGAATGTAGAAAGGGTTGTCACTAAGCTTAGTGAGCCTGTAACAAGGAGGATAACCAGAGATCCTGAAGAGGTATAAGAAGTATTTCAGAAATTATATGAAAATCTGTATGAAGCAGAGAAATATGGAAATCAAGAAAAGATACACATGGAAATGTTTATGGAAGAATTAAATATGCCAAGGTTAGAAGTAGATGAGGCTCAATTACTAACAGGATAGGAGGAGATGAGACAAAAATTTTGATGTATAACCAATCTACAGGAAATTCCCCAGGAGTAAATGGTGTTCATATGGATGTTTGGAAACTAGGAGGGAAAAAACTGATAAAGATCTGCAAGGTTTTGTTTAACAGTATTTTAAAAGGAGGGGAAGCACCAACATCCTGGAAGAAAGCAGTGAAAGATGATAAAGACTTATCAGATCCAGCTTCATATAGGCCCATTTCAATTCTAAATCATTTTATGAAGTGTTTATGTCTATAATGGTTAAAAGAATGGCAAAGGCAATGCCAAAATTGATAGCTATAGATCAGTGTACTTTTGTGGAGGGGAGGCAAACATTTGAGAACATTAATACAACAATGATGATCCAGAGGGAAACAAAATATAAGAAAATACCACTGTTGTTGTTGGGTCTTGATGTAGAGAAAGCAATCAACAGAGTAAGCTGGGATTTTATGAGCAGGGCAATGGAAGCATTTGCATTCCCTGACAAAATTATAAGGTTGATTAGGAGGACATATAAGGGATTCGGGACAAAAAATAAAGTGGGTGGGTACCACTTTGATAAGTTCTGTGTGAGCAAAAGAACCAGGCAGGGGTGTCCTCTTTCCCCTTTGTTATTCGTGTTGCATTTAGAACAATTGGTAAGAAAAGTAAAGGACTCAGAAATTCAAGGATTTAATTAGTATGGTGGTCAAGAAAAGATGGCTTTATGTGCAGATGATATTATTTTATACCAGATAAAACTAGAAAATGACATTTTAGCATTGTGGAACATTTTGAGATAGTTTTAAGTTTTTTTGGGATGCAAAATTAATGAAAATAAAACAAAGGCAATAGCTGTAAAATATGTACCCACACATGAATTGGTTCAGCAATACCCATATTTATGGGGACATGATAAAATAAAGTACTTATGAGTATAGATTAAAAAGGATTCTGTTACGGCAGGTAAGGGTATGTGGGAAGACACCAAACAAAAAAATAATACAAAAGCTGAGAAAGTGGAAGCTCTATTTTATAGATATGGATAGCAGGACCAAAGCAGTCAAAATTCAAATTTTTTTAATCACTTTAGCTTTATACACAGGTTAGGCATATTTTTATCATCCAGAGGAAAAGTTGTGGATGGCAATTAATAAAGAGCTGAAGGATGTTTTCTAGCAAGGGAAGATGGGAAGAGTCAAGTGGGAAAAGCTGATTCTTCCAATAGAATAAAGTGGTGTGAGATTACCTGATTTGAAGGGGTACTTCACAGCTACACAGTTAAGGTTCCTATATGTAGCACAAGCAGAAAGCTGTAACTCAAAATGAAAAGGGATGATGATGAAATGGGGGAAGCCCCAGAAACAAGACAAGACTGGGATTTGGATGGAGATCCTTAAAGGAGAATAACAATAACCGTACAGAATATTATATTCAAAAAGTAGCAGAAAGTATTCTAAAAACTAAGCCAACATGGGAATGGAGATAGGAGATTCTGCTTATAAGGATGGCTGCAATTAGGGATACAGACAGTATGCAAGAGGGGGGGTGGAATTTGCTGGAGAAAACTGCCCAGTGAACCAAAGTATTGGGAGCAAATAATTAGAGATGGGAAAGTTAATATAATGGGCTAAGAGGCTAAGTATTTATTTGGACTGCAGGCTAGAGATTGCCTTCCCTCTCAAGGCTTGATATCAGAGTATAGGCAAAGAGAAAGAAATAGGGGGATCCTAAGGGAAAGACCAGCACTGGTAAGAGGTTTTAGTAGAATGAAGAACAGAAGCTGCTGTTAAAAAAGGGATAATTAGTAGAGCATATAAAATATTGCATGTCAACTATAAGAATCAATCAGAGAAGGTTAGAAAGGATTGAGAAGCGAAATTGGAAGTTTCTTGGAAGCATTTACATATGTATTATATACCCCTAGTAGACTCCAAAGATTTTTTCCTGGGGTAGGTAGCAAATGTTGAAGGTGTGATGGGGAAAAAGACAGGCAATTGGGAACATGGTTTTTGTAAGTATAATGAGTTGGCAGAATTTAAACATTCCCTGCAGACTACTGTATCAGAAATACTGGGTGAGCAAATTGGTATAACTAAGGGAATTATTTTTGAGCTATGATACACAATTAGAATTGTCTAGACATAGTAAGGCCTTGCTGAGACTAATTATGGTGGCTTCCAAAAAAAGCAATTACTAGAAAATGGAAATCTAAGTCTAAACTAGCTGTACTAGAAGTAGTGAATATAGTAACAGATAAAAGAACTGGAAATGGGATCTTTAGAAAAGAGTAGGAGCAAATTACATTGAAAAAATGGGAATTGTGGGAACAATACATGCAGAATAACATTTTGGAGGAGGAGTGAGATTTAAAAGGGGGCAGGATTTGAATGCACTATGTAATGTTTGACTGACAATGACTGGATAGATTCTAACTAATGTATAATGTTTACAACTAAAACATAACACTGCACACAATCCTACACCAAAAGATCATAGGGGATTCTGTTGTACATCATATAGATGCCCCTGTCACCAGGCTGGACAAGGGGAAGATAATGGTATATATATATGATATTTGGGTTTCTGTAGCTAGGCTCCACAATACCATACACTCACTCAAGTCATTACACCATAGGTATCAATACGATTCTAACATAGTCCATGTGGGTGTAAATGACCTGAGACATACCTCACAGGTCTACATGAAAAAATAAAGCATTGTGGAGCTCTCTGTCTCTCTGAATATGTGTCATAGACAGGTACATATCTTACTTTGAGCAGCATTCTACCTTCACTAAGGATGATGACACAGTATGAACAGACAATGACTGATTTTAATAATTAGCATAGGTTTTGGTATCACTCCAAGGAGGTCCAATATCTGTCAGCATGGGAGGACATGGTTAACAGGCAAAGTTTATTTGCCTAGGATGGTCTGCATCTCTACCCCCTGGGCTTTCAGATATAGGCAAAAACTTTATCCACCCCCACAAAGCCTCATTAAGCGATGTCAAAATGACAAAATTACCATAGCAAAAAAAAAAAACTTTAAGGTGTTACTGGTTAATGCAAGGAGCCTAAACAAAAAACTGCACACCCAACAAGCTCTCCTCACTCTGGAGAACATGGACATATGTGTTGCTACCAAGACTTGGTTTAAAGCTACAGGATGTACTCTGGCAGTGAAAGGCTGATGTGTCTTTCACACATTTAGGCCAATAGCTGCACAGACAAGGGCTAAAGGTGGAGGTGTCTTGATCTACATTAACAACAAATGCAAATTCAGCTTGGTTAAAAAGGATGATGCCCAGGAGTTCTTCCACATTTAAGCCTCCATAGACACCATGTCCTGACCATCTACAGGAAATGCTCTATGACCCATGAAGCACAACTCTTACCTTGACCTACTAGCAGCATTCGCCATCTAAACAAATACCTATTCATGGGAGACTTTAACTACCCCTCTAGAGACCAGGGACTGTACATTGCCACTAACATCAAGGCACAGAAGTTTTCCTAAACTTATCAACATGAACAGTGGGGACCAGATATTGTGCACTTCAAGCCAGGGTATCAAACATATTGGAACTAGTACTCACCAACATGGGACATCATTGCACCTTCTCCTGCGTCACATCCTCATAGGTGAGGTAGGACTACAAAGCTGTTTCCTTTGAAATAAAAATCAACCTGGAAAAAACAAGTAAACTTGTAACAGTTAGGAACTATTCTAAATCAAATCATATCCTATTAAGCAATTGTTTGTCAAAATTCATGGCTCACCCAAACCCCGAAAACACAGCTATTTATGCAGAATTATTCAAAGAAACCATGTACAAACATGTAAATGGCTGCACTGAGGCTGCTGTCCCCACCAAAAGTAAGCCCAAATCTAACACCAAAAACACCCCCCACTAGTAGAATCCTTAAGTGTACAGGGTATGTAGCAACAGATAAAAAATGTCATGGCCACAATCAGAAAGAGCAACTGTCACAGAGAGAAGAGCTCTCTGATTCAACTAAACAATAAACTAAAAGGGCCAATAAAGTCCAACAAGGCCACTTACAAAGTCAGGATAGCCTCCCAGGCTAAGCACAATTACAAGGCCTTCTTCAGCTATATCAGGAACGTTAAGCATAACATTCAGCAGTTTGCAAAACTAGTCATAAATGGCACAACCTTGACTGATCAGGGTGACACCGAAAATGTACTGGCCGATGAATTTAATCCAACTTCACCCCCACCTCCTTAATTAACCCCTGCAAAATTCCTTCTAGCATATCTCCCTCAACTATCATCAGGGAGCAGGTCCTGGCGGCACTCACTAAGGCCAAAAACACTGCATCATTGGGCCCCAACAACATCCCTGGTTACTTCCTAAATAGCCCAAAACATGTTCTAGCAGGACCACTTGAGGCACTCTTCAACTACAGCCTCAAAACAGGTTATATGCCAAGTGAATGGAGGGTTGTAATGATCATCCCTCTTTGTAAGGGTGGACTATCAATTGACCCTTTGAAATATAGACCCCTCTGATAAGTCTAATATGCAAAGCCATGGAAAGAAGTGTCATGGAAATAATCAACAAGGATATTGTCAACCTACAGACACTGGACCCTTCCCAGTTTGGCTTTAAGGGAAGGTATTGTCTACTCAACCTGGTAGACTTCTTCAAGATGGCCACCAAAGCTGTGGATGGGGGAAAATGATGCATACTGTCTACCTTGACCTGGACAAGGCTTTCCATACAATACCACACTCAGTTATTTTTAACATATTCTCAAAACTAGGCATAAATCTCTACATAATTCAATGGTTTGTGGGCTAGCTCACAGAAGGGACCCAAGAAATCAGGACTGGTGAGACCACCTCCAATGAGGAGACCTGTCACCAATGAATTTGTCCAGGGATCTGTGTTGGGCCTGCTCCTGTTTGGCATCTACTTCGTACATGTCAAGGCTAATGTCAAAGGCCTGTGGCTTACCAAGTTTACAGATGACTGTAAATTAGGAGCTATCATAGACCCCCCCCCCCACGCACACACACACACACACACACACACACACACACACACACACACACACACACACACACACACACACACACAACACCAGCATCCTACAGGAGAGTTTAAACACAAACAAATGACTGGTGCCAAAGCCACTGATTGAAACTCAATGCAAAGAAATGCATTATAGGGTCCTTGGGAAATCATACACCCAAGCTAATTACTCCATAAATATAACACTCTTAAATGTTGACTCAGTAATTAGTAATCTGGGAACATATGTAGACAGTAATCTAGCGTTTGACCAGTACGGTGCCAGTATAGTAAGAAAATCATTCTGTGTCACCAAACTCATTAACAGGAGTATGGCATCCAGGTCCAAGGAAGTTGTATTACCACTCTACTCAGCCCTTATCAGACCCATCATTGAGTACATTGCCACGTTTGGCATGTACCTAACCAGGCATTTGCAACAGTTGGCATGTTCTCAAAGATTTCTCACCAGGAGACTCCAGGGTATGAATATCCTGTCCTACAGTGGGAACTAACTTTGGGTGGCATGATGCCAGGGAATCTTCTTGGGCTAGGCTTATATAGGTTCCAGGGCCATTAGCCTAGTACATACCTATGAACCTACACATATTGCCTTAAGTCCCTATCTCTTTACTTAGGCTCCTACAAGTTGCTGGGAGACGGTCTATGCCTACCATATAAGGCATCCTCAGATCCATCTCAGAAGGATCTCTTGAACATCTGCAAAACAAACAGCAGCAGAAATACTGGATACAAGGACCTGAATTTTGCTTGTGACATAAATAAAGCATGCTGATGAATTTATGTCTCAAAGGATACCTGCACTATGGTATAAGCTGCTCATCTACATGAAGCAGAGTTCATTCCTGACACTATTCAAACAAAACCTTGATCACTGATGGGAAATAGCAAATTGGTCTGGCCTCCATGTCTCTGATGGACAGAGATTGACAGTAAGTAAATGAATCCCCAACTAACATATCCCCCTCCAAATAACCCTTAGATAATTCTTTACTAACATACTTGTCACCATATAGGCATCCAAGGTACTCGGGGACAAAACTGTGTTAGGTTGCATGGCTAGGCTTATAAAGACTCTGGTAGTCATTAGCCTAGTATAAAGTTATGAACCTATGGTAGCAATGGCAGAGAACTTTACAACACCAGTGCAAATGCTAAAAAACTCTAGGGTTGATGCATGTTTCTAATCTGTGCATTCTGCTTTGCAGTTCAGTATTGGGATAGTACTCTGGGTAAAGGTGTCCTGATCTGGGGTTGAACAGTTCATATAGCCCTTTACAAAACTGTTGTTTCTGGTAAATCATGTAATGTATTAAAGAAAGCATCAACAATAGCAATGTGTTTACACTGATTTCACAGTGACTCCTCTTTACGTTGCAGATCATGATCCTCCATCCCAACTTAGCATTGTGTAATGCTGTATGCTTGATTTATAAAGAGAAACATTTAAGTAGCTTGCAGAAAAAATTGTGTTGTGTCTATGTATTTTTGTCCTGCAGCACCTGATTGTGGCTATTTATTTTCTTTAAATAGTCCTGTTTCAGGTTGTCTTTCTGTTTTTCAGAAGCTGGGTGCAGTTCTTGATCAGACTCTGGCACAGTATATCTGAGAGAACAGTTCTGTAGCAGTTGTACCACATAGGCCTGCCACAGCCTACATACCATTAATCAGCAACCATCTGTTTTCCATTTGAATGCAGAAATACCTTAGTGGCATTGATATTCCATGTTCACAGCAAAGACTAGTACTAAGCTGAGCATCTTCTGCAGTGCCGGGATGATATGTTCATAATAAGGCATACTGCAAGGGAAATTATTGTTCCCTCTCAGCACAGGTCCTGTAACTCCTTGTAACTATTTCCCTGTAAGTGTCCCAGGCACTGAAATATCTGTTTCATCAATGTGTGTGTTGTAACAAAGAAGTGCCCCGATGACTCATTAGTCATAACAGTTGAGTTTTTCATTTGGAAGTAACTCTGTTTATAATTCACAAGTACATGTTCTGTACAGATTTTAATCTTTGCCAGCAATCTTAACACTGCCTTCCTTTTGTATACTTAAAAGTTTCCCTTAAAATTGGCAGTTTGCTGTAAAGCACATGTTTCTATTTGATTATCAGGAGTTGTTATTGTTATTTCTACAATAAGTGTTGAACTGTTAATTGGTGTATAAAAGCAAGACCTCCACAAAATTTCTCATTTGGAGACACTTTCAACAACAGAATGAA
Source organism: Protopterus annectens (assembly GCF_019279795.1). Lineage (NCBI taxonomy): Eukaryota > Metazoa > Chordata > Ceratodontiformes > Protopteridae > Protopterus > Protopterus annectens. The sequence continues at coordinate 54,306,518 of NC_056731.1, read as the reverse complement.
GGATTTCTTCAGTCTGTACTCTGTTGCATAGAAAAGGTATAGAGTTTACCAGAGCATACATTCTTAGCTGTTCCTCCAGTTATTGAATGCTTGGCGGAATGCATTCACCAGTTCATCTTTGGACTGGATTCCCAACCCCCTGTTTCCAGAAAGCCCAAATGCTTACGTAGGGTTGTAGATTCTTGTTGGTACCACTACAGGAACCCAACTACTGATCCAGTCGTGATGTCTATTGATATATATTCCCCATAAGTGATCCTTGTGGCTTTAGCCAAGAATCCATCTCCAGTGACAGGGAAAGCAGAGTAGTTGACTGGCTAATTGTGACTGACTTGGGAAGAATGTTTACAACTCTGCCAGCCTGATGTTCAGGGCTCTGAAATGCCAGACACAAAATGTTTAAGTTCTAGGGGACTCTACTATCCCAACTAAAGACAAGGTAGATGAGAGATAGGCCACGAAGCCCAGAGAGAGAAAAAGTGCTAGATCTCTCTTCCCAGGTTGACAGGCACTCTTATCAGGTTTGGTAGTGATGTAATGAATGCATCATGCAAGGTGGCAGTAATGGTGTCTGTCATGTGGGGTCATACCTAGCTGAGGACAGAGCCTCCTGACAGAGCATGTGAAAAACAGGCATCTCAATGCCCCATTAGACAAGAATCTGCTGTTTGGACCCCAAGCTGCATAGGCATTTAACATTTGAAGGTAAAGGAGAAGACTGGAGGGGTTACTAGCTATTTCACCCACCACCATATATAGTAGGAACTACTCCATTAAAACATTGATCCTTTCACTGCAGGCAAGACAAAGGTAAACAGCCTAATGTAAAGAGAGACCAAGTTAGTAAAAAAATGGCAAGCTGATGGAAGAGAAAGCTTGGGGGTTTCCAGAGACAGGAGTCTTCCAGGGAGCATCTGTGATTTATAGAGCTGGTGAGTATCCTTTTTCCATTTTAAAGCCCACTTCAAAACTCTTCCTCCCCAATGACACCTTCTTCACCCATATCTTACCAAAAATAGAAGTCATCTGGGTTCTGTTTCTCAAAGAGTAGAAAAGAATCAGTCAGGATACCTTGATCCTAAGTATCATGAGACAGGTGTACAGGCCTAATTTCATAAAAAAAAGGTTCTCAGGCAGTCCCCCAAGTGTGCAGGGAACAAAGGCTCTTAATCAAGCGTATACTGCTGGAACTTGTAAGGCAAAGGATCATAAAGTATTGGAACAGGAAGAAGGCACAGGATACTATTCAGTACTGTTTTTAGTTCCAGAAAGAAGGTCCTTGGGGGCCAATTAGAATTATTAAGGGCAAACAAATTTTTACATGTGCTCATTCAAAATGCTAACTTAGCCACCCTTTTACCTGTCCTTTTCCCTTAGGTCTTTATGGTTGCCCTAGATCTAAAGGATGCCTACCTCCGCTTATCCATCACCAGGACCCACAGGCACTTCCTGAGCTTCATAGTATTTGTTACCATTTTCTTTTCCTGACCTTTAGTTTAATCACTGCATATAATATATTTACAAGATCCTGTCTCCTGTAGGCATACACAGTTATTTCTGCCTGATGCCTGCATGATTCATTCTTCTTCCCACAACTAGATGCAGTCTGCTCTGCAGTTCCCCTGGCCTATGTCCAGGCACTGTAATTCTTTCTCTGAGTATTTCCAAATATCTACCTACCTCCCAACAATTCCAGTTCCTGGGTGCCTTTCTGGGCACCACCAAAAAGAGACTTTCCATTCCTTAGAGAAAAGGTTATTTCTGACACTATATTTCACTTCCATTCAACAAAAAAAAATCATGTTTTGGCTAGGACATACCTCGGGACCTTGGAGTATATTGAATCCTCAATCCTGAAGGTGCCCATTGGCAAGAGCTCACATGAAGAAACTCTAGTAGTTTCTCTGGAACATATGGTGCTAACATGTCTACTTCCTGCTGTGCTACATTGTTCGAACTGCCTTGTACAAAAAAAGGGCTGTTATGGGGGATACGACAGATGAACCCCAATCAGTGGTCCCCTTCTAGCCAGGCTGGTTTACCCAGCTACTTCTCACAGACTCTTCAGATATAGCCTGCTGGAGTCACTCAGGGAAACTGAGGATACAGGGGGTCTGAGACAGAGATCTTAATAAGACCTACCTCCCTATCAAACAGATGATGGCTTCATTTTTGTTTCTGTAAAATCCTTCAGCAAACATGGCACCCATAATCCTTCATGCACTCATGGACAGCACAACAGTCAAGTATACATCAGCTAGCATGGGAGGGGACCACTCTTACCTCTTGAGTATGCTGGACATAGAAGCATGGTAGGAGGCCCAGGACTTAGGACTGACCCCTGTGCATCTTACATTTTATCCCAATAAAATTTATTTATAGAGCTGTTGCTCTGAACAGGAGCAAAACCTCACAAATGGATACTGAACAGGGATGCATTTCTAGACTTAATTCACATTTAGGGTATGGCAGAAGCAGATCTTTATATTTCTACTGCAAACAAATAGATAAATTAATTTTGTGCTAGGACACCAAGCGCAAAAACCTAGGCAAGAGACACTTTCTCTATTAGTTGGGCATGCTTTTCCTCCCATCCATCTTCTACTCAGGGCAATTCAGAAGATAACAGAGGACAGACCAAGAGTGCTTTTCACAATGCTCTTTTTCCAAGGCAGCATCGAGTCTCTCTCTCTCTCTCTCTCTTACTAAGCCTGATAATAGAGCTGTTCCACTTACTCAGCTTGTGGACATTTTATCTCAGAACATAGGTTCACTTATACAGTCCGTCTTGAAGACATTAAGGAAGACAGTATTGATGATCTGACATTGTTCCCCATTAGGAATATGTTTATAAGCACATGCTTACTATTTTGAGGAAGACTAAGATACCAAATACAAGGAAATCATACCTAACAGAATGTAAAAGTGCTCCCTTTGGTGCCAAAGAGAATTCCTGGAACCTAACCAGTGCTTAGTGGCTAGGGTCAAAAAATGCATATTAGTTTTTTTGTAATCTTATGCTTCATTGAAAGTGAAAACATTTGCTGCCTCTGCCTTCTTGTCCTGGGATCCCTATTGTTATTCCTCGCTGCCAGTAAAACTGTTACTAAACAGCACACCTCAAAATACTTGCCTGGAAAACTACCTTTCTAGTGACCATGATGTATGTCTGGAGCATATCTGAATTGCAAGTGCTCATGTGCAAGCAATCCTTTCTCATCTTCCTCAAGGATGGAGTAACCCTATGGTCCAACCCCATATTCATGCCCAAAGTGGTGACAAAGGTGTTGTCTCTACGTCAGGACAATTTACTTTGAGTATTCCACCCCACCCATAGAGCAGGGGTTAAAGGATCTTGTATAACCTGTTTGTGCGTGTGCAATTCAGATTTCACCTGCAAAGTACTAGAGAAGTAAGAGAATCAGCTCAGTGATTTATAGACTTTGCAAAGGGAGGGAAGCCAAGCATATCTCAAAACAGACAATCTCTATATGACTATCCCACTGCATCTCGTTTTGTTATTCATGCCTGTATCAGACCATGTAGTGCCACTTTCAGAAAAAAGCATTAGCTACTATGGCCTTCTTAAGAAGGGTCAGAATGCAACACCATCTTGGAAGTAGGTACCTGGTCATCTGTCAGAACCCTTTCCAAGCACAACAACTTGGATGCTACCTCCAGTACTAGGGCAAGTTTTGCAATGGTCATACTACAAGGACCAGTACGGCTTACACTTATCCAGTACCTGCCACCCTCACGTCCACAGTCTTTTGCAATCAGTGCAGGGACTTACCATAGTTGTAGATAGTTGAGTGCATTCACTTTTGCAGCTAATAATTTCTTCTCTCCACCCCTCTGTTTCCTGGTGATTCCCATGCTGACTTACATTAATGCATGGAGGTGGATGTTTGCTGCCATTCATTGGGGCCTTTGCCACATGAGAGGCTAGTGCTGTGGCTTCCATCAGACCCCTGTATATTACAGGGACAGGATGGAGCTAAAGATGGGTCAGGTAGATATCACTGTTATACCTCAGTCATGCTGACATTCAGGTGGGAAGGCATCTGCCCAGCTTGGAGTGGTAAGAGTGAAAAGCTCTGAAAATCTGGTGAGATGTGGGCCTTCTGAAACAGAAGTCCCAAGGGTTAGTACTATTGAAAACATCTGCAGTTATGCTAAGTTCATACACATCAATATTTTCTTCATAAGAAGGTTGATATCAAAGGAGCCCCAGCTCCTAGAATCACAGACCAAACAAACTCCTTAGACCAATTGATATAATTAACTAGAATAACAGCTAACATTCATCTAAGTGGTGCAGAGGGGTACAGCCCTGACTGTGATCCAGATGTCTGGGCAGTAACTAGCAGCTGTGGAAATGGAGGAGCTGATGAGGGAGGATGGGAGTCAGTGGTCAGCACCGGGTCATCCATTCTGGTGGGAGGGAGGTGGTCTGACCTCCTGAATTTTAAGAACCTGCTGACAGAGAGGGGCATATGATGAAGTATAAGAGTCTAGGACATGCTGTTGCCTCTTCCAAGTCACGTCTGTGGTAATAGGTACAGGAATAAGCACATCCCAGGGGGAAGGTATAGCAGGAAGCCTATTTGATAAGGAGCACATCATCTGCCAAGGAAGTAGTTGAAGCCAGAAATTTAAAAAAAAATCCCTTATGGCTGTCTGGGTGACAGCTTCCTGCAACTGGCTCTTATTCCATGTGAAGCATATAGGTTGGTGTGGTAGTGGGAGGTTTGATCGTTGGCAAGCAACAAGGATAAAGAAATTAAAAAAGGGCTAAAATAGTCAATGTGTAGGCAATGCAGGAAGATGCCATAAAGGTTATTTACCATTGTCTCAGATCAGCCAGTAAAGTTATTAGTGACATGTTGAAGTGATAGATGTGATTGTTCACTGCCCTAACAAAAAGAAACTGCCTTCTAAGGACATCCAACTGTTCTTCTGATCTGAATATACCTTTCTTATTGATAGATGGAGGCCAACAAGAAAAATGTATTATCCTAACACCCCCTACAAATCCTTAGTTACCTCCCTACTAACATCCCCCCTCCTGCATAGATGACCATGATACTCTGGACCCAAATGGTTTGGGGTGTGCGGCTAGGCTTATAATGCCCTAGTGGCCATTAGTCTAGTAACAACCTATGAACCTATGGATATAACATTAACACATGCTGGAGCTAATCCTATACATAGTCTCAGCATACTGTAAAAACAATCCTTCTGTTCAAGAATCTACAGTTACAGTGAGTGCCCTCACACAATAGTACTGTCATTCCTACAGTAAATCTTTTCCTGAAGAGTACTATATCTTCAATCTGTAAGCAAACTGGATTCAGCTGTGTATTTTGCTAGGAAAGCAGAACCCTCTCCATGCTCCTGACAGAGTAAAGTGACATCCTTCCTAAGCACCTCAGTGCCTGAGTGCAATCTCTTTGTTTAATTTCTCCAAGTTTTTTGGGTTTCTAATACCATGATGGGAATGGACCCCATTCTTAAGTCAGAGTATGTTTAAAGTTCATGAAATTAGGGTTGTTTCAATTTTTGTTAGCGAAAAGTGCTCTTCACAGCACCTGCAATGTGCCTAGAAGTGACTCCTTCTGCAGTTCGTATGGAGTTACATGTATTGGTAGCATATCTAAATATGAGTGTAATTTTTTTCTATTAGACCTGTTGCTCCTACTACTATTGGAACTGCCTAGGTATCTTTCTGCCATATTGCTGTCATTTCTGCCTGCAAGTTCTGATATTTTATGGCTTTGAATCTTTTTGTGCATAAGACACTATAATCACTAGGTGTAACAATTTCAGTGATCAATGCTATTTTTGTCTTTTTTCCTGGACTACTGTATCTGGTTTTCTCACATCTATTTTTTGAACTGTTGATAATGGCTGATCCGATGTGATATAAACTTCATCATTCCCTATAATGCTTTTGGTTTATGTTTCCGTAGTGTTTGCCCAATCCCCAATGCAACAGTCTGGTCAAGTTATTGCACCTTTCAGTATTCAGGCCCTCTGCCATGAGTGTATTGCACCCAGCAACATGATATGTGATTGTTTCCAATTCTTTTTTTTATTTACATAACATACATTTGTCTGTTTCTGCCACCTTTTCAGTAGACTTTATAAACCAGTGTGTACGTAGTACAGTATCCTGGGCTGCCATTATTAACCTTTCATCTTTTGGTTTCAGCTCACCTTTCCTTACCCATTTCTGCGTCAAATTCTGATTGACACGAGGTTCTTCCAGGAGATCTCTGTACTTGCCACAATATTTATAGCTTCTCCACCTTTCTTTCCTTCCCGTTTGATCCTTCTCCTTATGTCCTTTATTTTGTGTTTTGGCACATTCAGTTGCTGTCTAATATTTGTCTACTTATGGTGTGATTTCCATTCCCTCTTGGTATCGGAATGCTTCTGTTAAACTAAGCAGAGAGGTCACCTTAGGTGTCCTCTCGTCATGTTTTAAAAAAATCACTATGTTTGGATCAGATGAGGTCACCAGATATGTATGCAGTCCCATGACTGCAGTTCTGTACATATAGTCAGTTTTGAGGCTGCCTATAACTTCTTTAGAGCAAGGAATATATATAACCTTATTGTACACTAATTTTTATATATAACTTGATAAGCACGAAGCATTTTTTTTGTTTTCTTGTCCAACTGATCCATTAACTTTTGGGGCTAGTCAGTAGCCTAGAAACTGTAAGTCAGTGCAGGAAGAACAAATGGTTTATAGTTTGAAATCTATTTCTAGATGTCAATGCTGTTTTCAATACCCATTTTAGTCTTCTGAAGTATTCCTGAGTTTTATTCACATTTGTTCATGTTTCTTACTAATTCTTCAAGAATTCACAAATATTTATACACTGCCTCCTGCTCAGTATTTTATTGGTACTGTACCATTCCTCCTTTAAACGTTTTTTGCACATTTATCAGAACCAAATGACATTCTTATGTCATCTAACAAAGTTTTAACCACTTGCAATTGTGCTTTCAGTTCCTCATCTAATGATCTATACAGTTTTAAGTAATCCACAAAAAGCAGATAAAACGTCTTTAAACACATTTCTTTTCTGAGAGATAAATTGTAAATATGCCCTAATCTGTTAAGCAAACAGTTTAATAGGTTAATGTCAAGACAAAAGAGCAGTGGTGACAAAGATTCACCTGGGAATATCTTCCTTTGAGTTTTTATCCCTGGGATAATAAATTGTCCTTTATCGTGGATTAGCTGCAAAGTGGTTTGCCACTGTTTCATGGTCACTGTAACGTAATTGATCAATGCATGGTGTATCTTATACATCTGTAAGCACTCCTTTATACATCAATGTGGAATGCTTTTTTGTAATCTTTTAATGCTATACTTACACTCTTCCCTTTTTGCAATTCACTGTTATGGCTTTATTTAGCAACAAATGATCCATTGTTCCATATGACTTTCTCTTGTTACCCTTTTGTTCTACTGCCATGATTGAGATTTGTTTAAATGACTATAAAGTCTGTCTGCATCAGTTTCAGTATATAGTTTGTATATTGTAGGAAGGTAAGTTATTCATCTGTTGTTTTTAGGATGGCTTACAGTTTCACTCTTAATGAATAATATTGTTTTTCCTCATTTTAACCAGGTTGGTGTCTGCACGGGATACGCATATAAGTAATTCTTACTCAGGTCTAGATCTTTGTGTAAAGATGTTAATACTTTCAGCCAGAAGTTAGGTACTACATCTGGACCTAGGGTTTTCCAGTTAGGAGCTTTTCTTAATTTTGTTTCAATTTCTGGGGTCGTTACACCATCCCATTTCATGTCCTCTACATTTGAACTCCATACTGTTTCTTTTAATTTTTCTATCCATTCAGCATCTTTGTTATGTTCCACAGGGTCTTTATAAATATTTCTCCAAAATGCATTTATTTCTTCTTTTTTTGGTGGTGTTTCTATTCCTTTTGTTTGTTTCCCAGTTTGTGGGTCATCAATGAATTGCATATTTTGTACTTTTCTTTGTATTTATATGCATATCGTCTAAGCTTTTCTGCTTGTACCAATATCTTTAGTTTATTTACAAAAGTATATGATGGATCCTGTTCTGTTTTAATAGTGTGCATTGTTTTTACATCTGTTTCTGAAAATATTTTGTTTATCTGTTTCCTTATCTGTATTCTTCCAAGAGTCACATTGTCTTAATTGATTTATAGTTTTCCCTATTCAGTCCTTCCATGGTGGCATTTTATTTATTCCCTTCCTTTCACTTATTGCTGTGTTTTTGTGGTAAAGAGTGTATCTGTTATTAAATAAGCTGCAGATTTTATATCCTATTTATTTGTCAAACAACTATAGGCATGAAAGAAACGAACTGGATGCCAGAGAAATAATAAATACGAATTTATTATTTCTCTGGAATAAATTTGTATTTGTTATTTCTCTGGAATACATTTGTATTTATTATTTCTCTGGCATCCAGTTCATTTCTTTCGTACCTTTAGTTCTTTGTTTCTTTATCCTATTTATTTGTGTTTTATTAGTTGGATTTCTCAATAGTTATGATTAATATGTTCCTTTCTTTATCAATGTCTAATAAATCAAGCAGCTCTTCCCTTAGATTGTTTTCTTCAAGATTGAGAGCACATTCTTTGCTCTCAGTTTCTTGTGGACATTCTACAGAAAGTTACAGAAAATCTTCCTTTGACATATCCTCTTCAAATGCATCTGGGATGTGCTTGGTTTGGCCTCTGTCTAAGAAACCACAACACCTTTCCACCCTGCCACCTGATAAATCATCTAAGGCTATGAACTAAGTGAACAGGAGAGTTTTGAGACTTTAGTCTTTGAATTAATTTCCAAACTTGTACAGATATCCAGATACCTATCCTTCCTAGTGGATCAGCTCCTAGAAAAGCTAGGAAACCTTCCTTCATTTAGGATCAAGGAAGATTTCAAAAATACTCTTTCCATGGGCTAGGATTAGGATCACCATGCATGAGTGCCACCTTTTTCACTTGTGCTAACCCTAAACCTTACCCTGCCACTGCCCTGATCCCAACCCTACATATTATTTTATGCCAAAGTATGCATGAATGTACTGTTAGGTTTTAAGGTCGTTCTGTTTAACAACTGGAAGAGGACAGACCTTGATTTCCTGTTAAGAAAAGTGTAGTTTTGATCTTTTTTATTTATCAACGGAGTGTGCATCAATGTTTCTGTGCATCAAAATGAACACATCTAATCATGTGTATGTGTGTATATATATATATATATATATATATATATATATATATATATATATATATATATATATATATATATATATATATATATATATATATGTATAACACCAAACAATATGCAGCAAGGATAAATGAGCTGTTGGTAAAACAGTTCAAAAATATATCATAAAACATCTAACAGACCAAACAATGTTGTAGGAAGTCACCACTTCAAAGCTGTTTAAAAGCTGGAATGTCTTTTATTCATAAGATAAGCGCTTTCATGGTGTCACTACCACTTCTTCAGACCATAACAGAGAACAGTACTTCACAAAATATATATATATATATATATATATATATATATATATATATATACTCTCTCCAGTTAATTCAAATGGACCAATAACAAACTTCAATGCATTTAACATTCTTAAAGACATACAAACAATAAAATACCATGATCCCAATATTCTGTAAGTAAAACCACTTGAGTATTGCTTCATTCATTACTGCACAAATTATGAAAACAAGAAAGTGTCCTGTCATCCTACTTAATAATGTGAAAGCTAAAAAATGTATAAAAAATACATCTAACAAAAAAATACATGGAGTATATACCTAACAAAAAATATGTAGTGTTATGCCAAAAAAAATTCATTTCTCATACAACCCACTAAAATAAAACAAGACTATTTAAAAAGTTTCCTATTCTTCAGAATAGGTCTTATAGGGATTCTGTCATTGAGTACCTTTCCTCTGTCTGCTTTTGGCCTGATTATCCACCTAATTTCTGAAGTCTCAGTATAGTTGGATATATCTCCCCCTCTTTCATTTTCCCATATTTCTTCTATTGCTAAGAATCTAAATGTGTGCTGCTGTCCCTCCTGACTAACATGTTTCGCCAGCGCATTGGTAAGGGTCCCTTTCCTAATATTATTTATATGTTCCCTTATACTGTACCTGAATTTTCTATTCGTTTTTCCCACATAATATGCAGAGCAGACATTGCATACTGCCAAATAGACTATATTCATTGAATTGCAGTCAGCTGACACTTGAAAGGACAGTGTTCGTCCTGTATCAGGATGGTTAAAACTGTTCATAGTGTCTATATAACAACACTGGTTACATGCATTAAAGGTGCTAGTACCTCTTCTACTATTATTCCTCATTGTTGTTCCCCTTGGATAACACAGCATCCTCTTTATTGTTTTTCTGTTCTTAAAAAGAAAATTCGGTTTGTCACCTACTATATTCCTAAGTTCGTGGTCTGATACTAAAATGGGCCAGTGTTTCCTTATTACATCAGTTACTATGTGTGTATTTCTAGTATAATATGTTGGTACCCTACTCCTGTGTTCACCTTACTTTTCAATGAAACAGTTCTATCTGAAGTTGTTTTAGATGAAAAATAGGGTTTGCCTATATTCTTTCTCCATTCACCAGCCCCTTCTAGTATTCCTTCCATATGTGAGTCATTATAGCCCCTCCTTGACAACCTTTCCTTAAATCTATATATACCAATATATTTTGAATAATGACAACTGGCCGCAACTAGATTTTATAGGCGCTTTGCAGACGACCTTTTTATGTTATGGCAAGGTGATAGAAATATGTTAACTACTTTCCATACATATATTAATCAAGGCACTCAGTTTCTGAAATTTTCCATTAAAAGTTCTTATGATGAGTTGGATTTTTTAGATGTCAAGATAATGTGCAACACAGAGGGTGAATTTTCAACTAGGGTACATAGAAAAGATTGTCATAGAAATGCAATTTTGCACAGGGGAAGCATGCACCCCCAACATATCTTTAGAAATGTAGTCAAGGGGCAGACCTTACTGACATCAAGGTTAACTGCCAAGGATGATGATTTTAACTGTGAACACACTGAATTTAAGGAAAGGTTGTCAATGAGGGGCTATAATGACTCGCATACAGAAGGAATACTAGAAGGGGCTGGTGAATGGAGAAAGAATATAGGCAAACCCTATTTTTCATCTAAAACAACTTCAGCTAGAACAAGTAAAAGTAAGGTGAACACAGGAGTAAGGGTACCAATATATTATACTAGAAATGCACACATAGTAACTGATGTAATAAGGAAACACTGGCCCATTTTAGTATCAGACCACGAACTTTGGAATATATTAGGTGACAAACCGAATTTTCTTTTTAAGAACAGAAAAACAATAAAGAGGATGCTGTGTTATCCAAGGGGAACAACAATGAGGAATAATAGTAGAAGAGGTACTAGCACCTTTAATGCATGTAACCAGTGGTGTTATATAGACACTATGAACAGTTTTAACCATCCTGATACAGGACGAACACTGTCCTTTCAAGTGTCAGCTGACTGCAATTCAATGAATATAGTCTATTTGGCAGTATGCAATGTCTGCTCTGCATATTATGTGGGAAAAATGAATAGAAAATTCAGGTACAGGATAAGGGAACATATAAATAATATTAGGAAAGGGACCCTTACTAATGCGCTGGCGAAACATGCTAGTCAGGAGGGACAGCAACACACATTTAGATTCTTAGCAATAGAAGAAATAAAGGAAAATGAAAGAGGGGGAGATATATCCAACTATACTGAAACCTCAGAAATTAGGTGGATAATCAGGCTAAAAGCAGATAGAGGAAAGGGACTCAATGACAGAATCCCTATAAGACCTATTCTGAAGAATAGGAAACTTTTTAAATAGTCTTATTTTATTTTAGTGGGTTGTATGAGAAATGAATGTTTTTTTGGCATAACACTACATATTTTTTGTTAGGTATATACTCCATGTATTTTTTTGTTAGATGTATTTTTTATACATTTTTTAGTTTTCACATTATTAAGTAGGATGACAGGACACTTTCTTGTTTTCATAATTTGTGCAGTAATGAATGAAGCAATACTCAAGTGGTTTTACTTACAGAATATTGGGATCATGGTATTTTATTGCTTGTATGTCTTTAAGAATGTTAAATGCAGGGGCGTGGCTAGGATGCTGAACTGATAGCTGCACTTCATTTCAGCTCTCTTACCTCAATACAATTCCTGACAGGAATTTTACAAAATAATATTTAATTTGAAGAAATTTTTATTACTTATTTCTAATAACTCTGAGCATCTATAAGAAAAATTTTATTGTCAGAACTTGAATAATTCCTGTCAAATTAATTACTGGAAAATCAGCACCAATATCAGCTTTACAGCATGAGTCATCTAAGGAATACAGCACAAGACTCTTCTCTCAAAAAAGACCTGCAGTCTCTCATTACAAATATACAGGAACTTACAATAAAAATCGACAAGATGGACAATAAAATAGATACTTTTAAAGAAAAGTGCTCACAACAACTGGAACAGCTTCAAGAAATGTTTACACAGCAGAAAGGACAGATATCACTTATTGAACAGTCATTAAGTGACATTGACACTAGAGTTCAAGTAGAACAACAAACTGAATTCTTACTTCAACAGAATACATATTTACTAGAAAAACTTGATGATATGGAAAACCGAACAAGAAGAAATAATATTAGAATATATGGTCTACCAGAAAAATCTGAAGGGGACAATATGATAAACTTTCTTACCACCTGGATACCAGATGTAACAAAAATACCTGAAGCTCTTTCATATGGTATAGAACGGGTGCGTAGATCACTAGCAGCTTCTGGAAATGCTTCTTCTCCGGGTAAGAACAAGCCGAGATCTATAATTGTGAGACTTTTTTCTACACAAGATAAAGATCTTATATTAAGAAATGCTTGGGCAAATTCTCCCATCAAATACAATGATTCATTAATAAGATTTGACAATGGTGGTTTCAAAAAGAAAAGAATTTCTACCAATAAAAAAAACCTTGAAGAAAAAGCAACTGAAAGTCCATCTTTTATTTCCAGCAAGACTGAAAGTTTTTCTACCAAATGGAATAAAAACCTTTGAAACAGTAGATTCAGCAATAAAATACCTTACCAACAACAACATCCTAACACATGAAGAATCTATGGACTGGACAATAAGTACACCGAAGAGAAATGCTGAAGTAAATAATTGGAAAACTGTTGAGCAAAAGAAAAAAACTAAAGGACAAATAATCTTACATATGTTATATTCTGTAAAAATCTAAATAATAATACTAACAACAAAAGAAAAGTTCTTACTGTCTTCAAGTTACACCAAAACAGGTACTGTTTTCAATTATATTTTAAATGTCAAAATTAGCATAAATGTAAATACATTTATCTCAAATCACATCAATATACTAAGCATAATTTAAACATTACTCTATTTTTCATTATTATCCATCTATTATTTTCATATTCTTAATCAGAGTAATCAATGCATAATAATGTTCCCAAATAGTTTATTTATTTATTTATTTTCTCTCTTTGTGTTTTGTTGTTTTTATTTTTCTCTTCTTTTATTAAATCTTCATTAACTTATAATAGTTTAATCAGTATATGGTTATATTGCTTAATAGGTATAGTAATGGCTGCTATATAACTTATTATTAGTTACATCCCTGATAGTATTACTTTTATAAGTTAAAAGTGTCCCTGTTTGGATAAACGCTAATGCTGGGCAGAAATGTGTTGCTTTTGAAATGAAGTATTTCAGTTAGGATGTATCATAAGACTACTTTAAATAATCTTAAAAGATGTTCTGCCTTTGACCCATATGCACATACTGATATAGTCCAGTGAAAAAATATGTTTTAAGTGATATTTTGAGGCTATAAGTCATGTGTGTTGTGGCTCCAGACATCCGGAGTTGAAAGATGCTTGTGACTAGCTTAGATATCCTGTTGTCTTTTCTTTTGTAGAGAAATAAGACATAGCATGTTTAAAATGCAAAGTTTGACAGTTGTGAACACTACTCCGTAAACTAGAGTGCTTGCGTGCCACTACATGAGTTTGTCACCAAATAAGAGGAGGGAAAAGAAAAAAGGAAAAACACATACCTTTTCCCGCTTGGTTCTCGAGACAATTTAACAGCCACAAACATCACTAGAAACTTGAGTTACTTATTGCTTGTCGCATTTACTTGTGTACGCCATCCCCTGACTCTTTCTAATTGACGTCTAGTCAGAAAATAAGCTAGGTTCACATTTAAAGATACAGAAACCTAAATTCCTTCTAAGGAAACATAAATAATATAAAAGGTTCATATAAATATACACAGATATTTATTTTTGAAGCACTTTCAGTTTATGGCTACTGATGTCTTCTAGCACCTTGATAGATAAGGACATATATCTGCTTGTCTTTCTATCAGTTTAGATTTCCAGACATTTTAGCTATCCCTTACTATGTTTTATACAGCAGAGTTTAAAAAGCAGAACTTAATCATCAGCAAATAAAATCACTGCTGTTTTACAAATTCTCTAAAGAAACTAGTAAATGTCAAGCAACTGACAGGTTTGTTTTGGGGAGGGTTGCCATTTCCCACGCTGGTGCTCCTGCAGAATACTACTGATGTCCTGCCAAGGTATGCCCTCGGGTGGGCAGGTGGGATGCAACAAGAAGGTTGGATGTGCATTTGGCAAATCAAACATTTAGATGGCGGTATGGTATACTAGATGGAGAAAGTGGAAGCAATGATTGTATAGGCAACTATAATGAGTAACATAACAACAGTGGATTTGACCCGGTGTGTCAATTATAGAATGTTTATATCCCATGTGGCTTTGGGCTTTGTCGAAGCATCTGTGTTCTACACACATATTGTGTTGGATCTGATTTGAGTGGAAGGGGGAGAGGCTTAGCCCACACCCTAATTTGTTACTTAGTTGCCATGCATTATGGGCATGCATTGTGGCAGGTACTCAACGGGCTATCCATCCTTAGATGGCTCATGCTGTTCCCGTTTGCTCATCTGAATGGTGACTGCGGCTGTGCTCTTCTTGTTATGTTGCCTGGCTGTGGCTTCACCCTTCTTATAATATTGCCTGGCTTTTTACATTATCAAGAATGACACAATACTAGTGTATGCGGGTATATCATGTTACTGTTAGTGTGGACAAGGATGCTTGACAATGCAACTATGATTCTTGGACCTTTCTGCAGACGGGTGTGTTGTCTGGCAGTTGAGAGCCTGGTTGTTCCTGATCAGCGGACCTGTATTTTTGTGTTTCAATGTGACTGCATGAAAGGATGCCAGTATTGGTCTGCAAGTTTGGTGGGCAGTAGATTCGTTGGGGATTGATTTGAGGAGACACTTGTATTATGGCTGGGGCACTTGACATTTGATAAATGTATCCTCTCAATGATGCGTTCTGTCTGGTCATTGGCTGTAAAACAACTTTTCTGAGAAATATTGTTGTGGTGCCAGTTAATGATTTGGATTAAATGTTTCTATATACAGTCGTGAAGCAATTGCCAGGATAAAATGGTACTCTTGCAGTGCATGGATCATCGTGGCTGTCCTCCGATGTTGGAGGAAAAACAAGCTTCTTGGACACCTTTTTGACGTGGTAAAGGTGTTACCCCATGGTTTGAATACGTTTTGTCTCTTTGCTGCAAAATGGGTTGGGAATTTTGGCCTGTAATATTTTCGTACATGGTGGTTTGAATCTTGGCAGCTTCCATTGTTTTGATGTGTTCTCCAGTATACTTTTGTTCAGTCACAGGATTGAATTACTGGTGTTGAGTAGGTCAGGATTGTACCTCCAGCACTTGTTGTCAGCAGATAGACGCACTGGTTGGGTGTCAGTCTAAGCTGTGGGAGTTGATGTGTGATATACATAGATGTTTGCTTTGAGGGTATGGTCAAGTGCGCTGCAGTTTTACCTCTGTACTGTGTCAGTTTTCATTGTGCAGGGTCCCTCTGAGGGTTGATGGAAGTGTTGGCAACAAGAGACTCAATCAGGTAACAACATTATGAGTGGTCTCTTGGATAAGGGAGCTGTCTAAATTGTGATCTTGTTGTCTCCAGCCATGGGAATTGTCATTGAAAAGCTGAAAAATGCAATCAGAGGAACATATTTAATGTCTACTAAAGAAATATTAATATACTTATACATTGTATCGCATTTCAGTTTATGTTAAACATGAAATATGATGTGGTTTCAGAACTATTCATGGTTTTATTCCAATATGACTTTGCAAATATTAATTTAAACACTGGTTTCGGACTTGAGTAGTCTAAAACAAATGCACAACAATGGTACTGTATTATACAGTAATGTCAGTAAATAGTTTTCAACAGATGTATGAAATATACAGTTATAGATTTTAACATGATGTTTATTAATACCCTAAATTATTTTGAAATGATAATACCTTAATCTAAATATTTGTACCTTTTTGAAACCTGCTTAGAAGGAAGTATTATTGAATTACAATAAGATGAGTAAAGAATATATGTATATATTTTAGCTGATTAGATTATCTTAATATATTATTCAATTATCTTTATTTAAAACTAAGAGGATAAGAGAAACTGATCCAAATATTATTTGTGAGGGTAGAAAGTTTGTTTGGTTAGATTCACTAACCAAACGAAGAGGTATATTACCTCATAGCAATAGGGAATGGTTTTAAGGTTAAGAATTACAAGTTTGGAAGTTCTTTGTTTTTTTTTTATTCTATCACTTTGGTGTCACTCAGAAACATGCAAAAATCATACAAGAAAAACTTTTTGAATACTGTATCCAAGATGGAACTAAGAATAAACAATATTTACATAAACTCACACATAAAACAAACTCAAAACTAGGAAATGAAATGTTTATCCATAAATGTTAATGGTCTAAATAATAGTAATAAAAGGAGAAGCCTATTCAAGTACATAAACTTACATAAACCACAAATAGTCTTTTTACAAGAGACACACTTATTAGATAGAGATATAAACAACTTAAATATTAATAATTACACAGTACTAATAAACTCTCAATACAAAACAAAAAAGAGGAGTAGCTATACTACTTCGAACTCAACTATAACACCTAAAATAATTACTACTCATCAAGATACATCAGGTATGTTTTGTCTAGTTTCAATAGAGTTAAATAAGAGAATCTATACGTTAGTAAATCTATATTGGATCCCAGGACTAGGATTAAAACAGTTAAACAGCATTTTGAAGAGATAATTCATTTAACTAAGGGTAGCCTGATATTGGCAGGAGACTTCAACTGTATAATGAATGAAAAAGATACAGATTCTAAATCCAAAAGAAGAAAACAACCCATCTCTAAAGCACTATCAAAATTTATAGATACATTGTATTTAAAAGATATAAATGAATTTGCAGAACCAGACTCACTAATCTTCACATTTTATTCTCATAGATATAAAACTAACTCTAGAATTGATAGAATATATGTTGCCAATGACCTAATAACAAAAATTGACAAAGTCAAAATCATAAATTGTCCTTTATCTGATCATAATGCCATAGTCTTTGAGCTAGAGCTTACACCATTTTATTCAAATTCCATTACTAGGATACCTTCCTATATCACAAAATTGAGAGATTTCAAAGAATTTTATGAAGAAACAATCAAAAACTTTCTAGAAATAAATTACACAGAAGATATTTCAGAAATATATGTCTAGGATTCATTAAAAGCAGTTACATATGGGAAGATATTATCCTGGTACATAAATAAAAGGAAGTTATGGAATAAAGATATGCTAGACTTACAAAACAAAGCAGATAAATTGAAACTGGAAATACAAAAGGGTAATGCTACTCAAGTTCAAGAACTTACACAAATCAATAAGAAGTATACAGAATTGCTACACCATAAGATTATGATTAACTTAGAAAAGATAAAAATAAACTCATACTCTACTAATTCAGCACACCTGAGATACTTAACTAATAGAACAAAAACAATAATTAAATCTAAGCAAATAAAAGAAATATTTATTCCCAATACTAACAAAAGAGTTACGGAACTAAATGATATTTTAGAAGCATTCAGACTCCAATTTAACATTGATAATTCCACCATAAATACTCAAGATACACCTACTAAAGATATAAAAAAATACTTAGAAAACAATATTCATATTAAATTAACACAAGAACAAATAGACATTATAAACAAACCAATCAATATGACAGAATTAAAATCACAAATTAAAAAGCTCAAGACAAATAAAGCACCTGGCCCAGACAATATGCTACCAGAAATGTATAAATTAATACCCAATCAAGCCATATCTTTATTATTAAAAGTATATGATATAGCCAATAAAGATTTGAATATACCACCCTCTTGGAAATATTCATTGATATCCCCAATTATCAAACCAGATAAAGATGAAAAACAGTGTTCCTCATATAGGCCAATATCATTACTCAATATAGACTACAAGATGTTTATAGCTATATACGCAGATAGGATCAAACACTTTCTTCCTTTCTTAATTCACAAAGATCAAACAGGTTTTATTAAAGGAAGAAATACTTCAGATAATATTAAAAGAATACTAACATTAATAGATTATAGCAAACATAAAGTCCTAAATTTAAATGTAATCTCATTAGATATTAATAAAGCTTTTGATTCAGTTAACTGGAACTTTCTTTCACTAGTTTTAAAAGAATATAACTTTCCTTCTAATTTTAATAATCTTATCCAAATACTATATGAAAAATCTACTGCATATGTTAAACTGGGATCATATAGATCAGGCCCTATAACAATAAAAAAGGGACCTAAACAAGGTTGCCCTTTATCACCATTGTTATTTGCATTACTCATAGAACCCTTTGCAAATCAAATCAGATCAAACAATAACATAAAGGGCATTTGTATTAATAAAATGTTAAACCTTAAAATCCAACTCTTTGCTGATGACATACTATTAACTCTCTCAGATGCAAATGAGTCTTTGAATGCTCTATTTAACTCCATGAATAAATTTCAAAATATTTCAGGCTTAAAATTTAATGAAAACAAAACTAAAATTATGCCCTGTAATTGTAAAAAAAAATAATATAAACAAAAGATTTTCCAAATATATAGTAACAGAAAGTAAATTATTATATCTGGGAATAAATCTACTCAATGAATTAACAGATTCTCTAATATTTAACTATAGTAAAATACTAGACAAAATAGAACAAACAATTGGTTACTGGAATAAATATATCTTTTCAACAGCAGACAGATTATATCTTATTAAAATAAACATATTTCCCAAAATATTATACTTAATACAAAATTTTTCATTGCCACCTCCCAAATATATTATTCAAAGATACAACAAACTAATTTAAAATTTTCTGTGGTTTCTAAATAAACCCCGTATAGCCTTAAATAAACATTTGCCAGATTGGGAAGATGGTGGAATTAATTTACCGGATATTGATTTATATATTACCTCATCTGTTATTAAAAACATAACACTATGGTTAAATAATTCATACACACCTATATGGAAACAAGCCCATGAGCAGATTTACATAGAAATCAATTATAATCACATACAAGACAACTTAACAGTAATACCATCACCCCTTATATGGATGTTAAAAGATTATTTTTTAGGGAAAAGAAATAATATTAATAAATTGCCATCAAACTATATAAGCTCTACACTTTCAGTGTTCAGAACATATATAAACAAAATACCAAATATTAATTCTTGGATTTTTCTTATTTTCCCTATAGCTTTTACACCAAATATTCTAGATACATTCCAAATATCTAAAATAAATATACTTAAAGAAGAAACATTACTCTTTTGGCATCAACTTATAGAGAAAGGGAAAATTCTAACAAAGGAACAGATAATTTATAATTATAGTAGAAATAAAGACAATTGGCTGTTTTTACAAAATCTAAGGCATTTTCTTATAAATAAAATAGAACAAATGCAACCTTCAGTTAGACATGAAGCTCCAAAACTCATTGAATACCTTATTCTTATCACAAAACAGCCTTATCAGGGTACAGGTTATTTGTCTAATATCTATAAAATTGTTAAAAAACAAAAACTATCATGAAAAATCATACGGGATTATTATACTTTAATAAACAACCATCCTCCAGTTGAAGAAGAAAAAGTAATATTCTAAAATCTTCCAAATTTTCTACATTATCAAAATACTGGCAATTATTCACTTGGAGATATCTACATAGAAGTTTCTATACACCACATAGGTTAGCCAAAATGTATTCTATTGAAGATCAATGTTGGAGATGCCATACCAAGATAAAAGCAGATTGGCAGCATGTTTTTATGAATGTATATGTCTCAATATGTACTGGAAATCCATTAATTATTTTTTTCAGACTGTTTATAATGATAATTTTCAATTAACAAAGTCTTTAATTTTATTCAACTCTCCTATTCCAAACTGTGTACCAAAAAAAGACACTAAAATTCTATGGTCACTATTGGCAATTTCACGTAAAATCATAACTATACACTGGAAAAATGAGGCTTCGCCTACGTTCAAGGAATTTGAGACTTTTACAACAACAGTTGCTCACATGGAAATGTTAACAGTGAAGAACAGAACTAAAAGATCTACTTCTTACTATTACTCTTGGATGAAAGTACTGGAAATACTTGAAAATATCAAAGAAGATATATCATCTTATGTTTCTAACTTTATATAATATAGAATTTCAATGTTATTTGCATAGACACCAATGTAAATAGTTATATAATGGTTTGAAGTTAGTAATGTTTTAGAATTGTAAATATGTTATTTATCTTTATTTCATGTAATGTTTAAGACATCTTATTTGAAATAATAAAAAAAAAATATTTAGTGAAAAAAAGAATGTTAAATGCATTGAAGTTTGTTATTGGCCCATTTGAATTAATTGGAGAGAGTATATATATATATATTTTGTGAAGTACTGTTCTCTGTTATGGTCTGAAGAAGTGGTGGTGACACCATGAAAGCGCTTACCTTATGAATAAAAGACATTCCAGCTTTTAAACAGCTTTGAAGTCGTGACTTCCTACAACATTGTTTGGTCTGTTGAATGTTTTATGATATATATATATATTTGTGTGTGTGTGTACATATATATATATATATATATATATATATGTGTGTGTGTGTGTGTGTACGTATATATATATATATATATATATATATATATATATATATATATATATATATATATATATATATATATATATTAGAGAGTTTACAGATTTTACATACATACACACACACACACACACACACACACATATATATATATATATATATATATATATATATATATACACACATATATACGTTACACTTTATAATCTCAAAATACTGCAATGTCGAATTTCAGTATTTCGAGACTATAAAGTTGAAAATGCAGTTATGTGAAATTGCATAATAGCGAATGTGGAAATGTTGCATTCGCCATTATGTATTCGCGTACGTGACATGTGGTGCAGTTTCTGGATTTCGCTGGGGTTTGAGGTAAGTGGTGTTTTTGTAAGGGTATTGGGTAGGAATTTTAGTGTGTATGAGTGTGTGTAGTGGTGAGTTTTATGTGTTTGTGTGTTTAGTGTGACCTTGGAGTTAATTTATATAAGTGGGGGGGTGGGCTTGCCCCTCTCATGCGGGGTGCAGGGGGGCTTGCCCGCTTGCTTTTAGCAGGATTGTTTGTGTGTGTGTTAGTTTTGTTGCGTTTGTGTGTGTTGGTTTGTTTTTTTATAGTGTCGGCAGGTAGGTGTTTTGTTTGTGTGATGTTTGTGCTTTGAAAGTTCACTGTTTTAAAGTTTTGGGTTTTTGATTTTTTGGTTTTATAGTCTGGAGATACTGACATTTGATATTTCAGTATTTGAGATTATAAAGTGAATATATATATATATATATATATATATATATATATATATATATATATACATACAGAGAGAGAGAGCGAGCGAGAGAGAGGTAAATCAGTTGTATAGGAACAATTACTTTTGATATCAGGATATGAATTTATAAAATGGACTGTTATCAAAACTTTTTAACTAAAGTGCATGTCAAAGGTCACTTTGCATTCTTATTATCTTAACGAAGAACAAAACAAAAAAATAAAGGAAAACTAGCTGTATAGTATAGCTCTGTCTATATCTATTTATATGTATGTTTATATATATATATATATATATATATATATATATATATATATATATATATATATACATGATTACATTTGAAAGCATCGAACTGCTGAAATATCGAAGACCATATTGTCGAGACTATATGACCGCTATTTCAGAAGATCGATCTTTTCAGATTGTAAAAAAAAAAACAACAAAAGAAAAAAACAAGATGATGTTACTGCAGGGGGACAAGCTCCCCTGAATCCCCCACACCCCCCTACTTAAATATACTAACTCCGAGAGTACAGTGTGGAATGGGAAGTTTTCCTTTTCCCTGCTGTAGCATGATCTCGGAGTTGGTTTATTTAAGTAGGGGGGTGTGGGGGGCTTGCCCCCTGCAGTAACATCTTGTTTTTTTCTTTTTTTGTTTTTTTACAATTTGAAAAGATCAGTCTTCTGAAATATCGATTGTATGGTCTTCAATATTTCAGCAGTGCGATGTTTTCAAATGCAACTATATATATATATATATATATATATATATATATATATATGTATATATATATACACACACACATATACACATATATATAAATGGATTACTTGGGAGAAATATTTCTTACAAGAAACCAACGTACTGTTTTTAACATTGATCACGGGTGATTATTTGACTGTGTTTCCCGTCTTGACATTAGGAACTTAGAAAAGTGAACATTTTTTTTCTTTATACTTAAAATATATTTTATAAACCAAGTCACTGAGTGCAGCAATTCTATTGTTTCAAACACTTAGTGTATCAGAGGTTGTAAGCATATCACTGGCAGACAGGTCACAGAAGCAAAGATGATCTGTAAGCCTACAGTATAATTAGCTGCTTATTCTAGAAGTAAAAGTCATAAAAGCAATGAAAGTGAAATGCAGACAAGGACTGTATTCAAAAACAAAAGCAGTCCTCATACCTTTTTTGCAAATGTTAAAAAGACTACTCTTGTAGCTAAAGTCTAGTGGAACATAAAGTGACTGTCATGCAACACTGCATGTATATATGGGTCAGTTTAGTGATATGAAATGCAACCCCAGTGATGAATATTCATTTGCAAACAAAATTTTAGGAATGGACTTAGAGCTCAAGCAGGACATGCCAGTGCTATGTCACTGTATGTGTAGGTAGAGTAGTGTGACTGCATGCCTCAGGCATTTAAACATTTAAGGAATTAAAAACATAAGCACACTTTCTTGACAGCATGAGTGAGGGGTATGTAAAAGTGCTTGATAGCACTTCCAGAACAGAACTAGCAACCACCATGGTGGTGACTGATGAGCTTGTTGGATCTGCAGTGAAGAAAGAAGTCATTTTGTAGCAAAAAGTGCTAAAACATTATACTCAGTTGGGTCTAGTATATTCATGTGTTATAAAAGGGTGACTGGCCTGCTGTTTGAAAATCTTGATTGTTAAAAAAATAGGTCAAGCAAAGTTTCTCTGGAGGCAGTAGTGAAGATTGAGCAGAACTGATCCAACATATTCACTGCACGTAACATAGGTCACTACAAAAATAGGAAGTAATTCAGTATGCATGCTACAGATGTAGAGCTAAGCTGCAACTTAAATGCATATTAAGCAGTGGTCAGTAAGGAGGAATAGCTTTTTTATGAAGGATTTGAAAGCTGTTTATTGATCAGAAATCATGAGAAACTTTGCTGGAAATTCATATAGTGATGGATGTGTGTAGAGGACTATACAGTTGGATGCTTGCCTCACATATAAGGAATTTCATATGGTTACTGTAGGCATCAGATAGCATTAAAGAAAGCCAGCGTATAGATCTAGTACCAAAGTATGGTAACCATTTAAAATGTCAGGACCCTCTAGAGTGAGCCCCAAAACACGGAGACTGTATGGCAAGTCCATCATCTTTCGGCTGTTCCCGTTAGGGGTCGCCACAGCGGATCATCTGTTTCCATTTATTCCTGTCCTCTGCATCTTGCTGTGTCACACCAACCACCTGCATGTCCTCTCTCACCACATCCATAAACCTTATCTTAGGCCTTCCTCTTTTCCTGTTACCTGGTAGCTTCATCCTTAGCATCTTTTTCCCAATATACTCTGCATCCCTCCTCAGCACATGTCCAAACCAATATAATCTTGCCTCTCTGGCTTTGTCTCCAAACCTTCCAACCTGGACTGACCCTCTAATATACTTATTCCTAATCCTGTCCACCCTCGTCATACCCAGTGCAAATCTTCTTTAACTCTGCCACATCCTCAAACTCCTGCCTTTTTGTCAATGCCACTGTCTCCAACCCATGTAACATAGCTGGTCTCACTACCCTCTTGTAGACCTTCCCTTTCACTCGTACTCATCTGTCACAAATCACTCCTGACACTCTTCTCCACCCACTCCATCCTGCCTGTACTCTCTTCTTCACCTCTCTTCCACATTCACCATTACTCTGAACTATTGATCCCAAGTATTTAAACTCATCCACCTTCGCCACCTCTACTCCTTGCATCCTCACCATTCCTCTATCCTCCCTCTCATTCACACACATATATTCTGTCTTAGTCCTGCTGACCTTCATTCCTCTTCTCTCTAGAGCATATCTCCATCTCTCCAGGGTCTCCTCCACCTGTTCCCTACGCTCACTACAGATCACAATGTCATCTGCAAACATCATAGTCCACGGGGACTCCTGTCTGATCTCGTCTGTCAACCTGTCCATCACCATTGCAAATAAGAAAGGGCTCAGAGTTGATCCTTGATATAACTCCACCTCCAACTTAAACGCATCCGTCACTCCCACCGCAGACCTCATCGCTGTCACACTACCCTCGTACATATTCTGTACCACTCTTACATACTTCTCTGCCACTCCTGACTTCCTCATACAATACCACAACTCCTCTCTAGGCACCCTGTCATATGCTTTCTCTAAGTCTACAAAAACACAATGCAACTCCTTCCAACATTCTCTGTACTTCTCCATGAACACTCTCAGAGCAAACATCACATCTGTAGTGCTCTTTCCTGGCATGAAACCATACTGCTGATCACTAATCATCACGTCCCTTCTTAACCTAGCTTCCACTACTCTTTCCCATAACTTCATGCAGTGACTGATCAGTTTAATCCCTCTGTAGTTACTACAGCTCTGCACATCACCCTTATTCTTAAAAATCAGTACCAAAACACTTTTTCTCCATTCCTCAGGCATCCTCTCACTTTTCAAGATTTCATTAAACAATCTGGTTAAAAACTCCAAGGTGGCCATTTTCCAGAATATTCACATTTTTTTTTTAAGTATGGCAGTCTCAGAGCTGCTATGTATAAGTTTGGGGAGTGCAGGGAGCTTGTCCCCCCCCCCAATAAAAAGAAGGGTAAAGGAGAAGAGAGATGTTCAAGATTCACTGTTCTGAGTTTTTGATCTTTTTTTTTCTTTCTGCGGCACTCAACATTATGAGAACTGACATTTCAATTGGGAGCCCCGATTTCTTATGCTGTGTATTTATTTCAGTAAACCCGTGTTATTTGACATTATATAGTGGTACTAAAGAGTGATAGCTCTTTGTAGATCAGCCTAATAATGCAGGTGCGATGCTGTCCTATCAGAAGACGTTTCATAGGTTCATATGTGTTTAGTAGGCTAACGACCACAAGGGCCTTTTTAAGCCTGGGCATGCATCCCAAATCTCTGACAAATTCTGATACCCTTGATAGGTGTAAGCAGGGACTTGGGAGATGAAACTTTTACAAGCAGGGGCCTGGGAGATGAACCATTTACAGGTTGCCTGTGTCCATTAGAGACATAGGTGCCAAACCAGGGACGAATTTCCTGTTCCCCATCCAGTTGTCCAAGTTGCACTTGAATTGGTTTAGGTAATAACTCTGCTTCACATGGATGAGGTGCCTGTTCCAGAGATGGGGTAGTCTCTGGGATACATACCTGTCTCTCCAGCAGGCCCTATTTATATCACAGGCAAGGTTTAAGTCTTTAGAATGGGTAATTCTGGTGCTGTTTGTTTGTGGATATGCAGGAGGGCCATCAGATTGGGGTCTGACAATGCTGTGTATGCCAGGTATAGATCTCCCCTCAAAAGCCTGTAGGAGACAGAATACAGGGATAGGGCTTTGAGGCAGTCTGCATAGGACATTTTACTTATGTCCTGTACTCTTTATTGAGGAACCTCTGTGGATGTTCCAGTTGTTGGATATGCCAGGTTAGGTACATACAAAAGGGGGCATTGTACTCAATGATAGGTCTGATGAATGAATACAGAGGAATAATGACTTCCTTGGACTTGGATGCCATACCTTTGTTTATAAGTTGCACAACAACAGAATGATTTCCTCACTGCTGTAGACATGTGATGGTCAAAGACTAGATTACTGTCTATGTGTGTCCCCAAGTCCCTGATTACTGGGTCAACTCTAAGGGGTGTGTTGTCAAAATGATAGTTACCAGGGGTGGATGAATTCGTGAATTATACTGTTATGCATTTCTTGGCAGTTAGTTTTAGTCCATGGCTCTGACACCAGTTGCTTGTCTGTGTCATCCCTTACTGGAGAACATTTGTGTCAGTGTGAGATTCAATGACAGCTCCTAATTTGCAGTTTTCTGCAAACTTAGTCAGCCAGAAACCATTGACATTGGCCTTGACTTCAGAGAAGTAAATGCTAAAAAGGAGCGGTTCAAGGACCAATCCCTGAAGGATCCCACTTATGGCCTTTTTGTAGAGGTGGACTCCTATATTCTAACTTCCTGGGTCCTGTTTGTGAGCCGTTTGGCTATCCACTGGGTGACATATGGGTTTGTAGCTAAACTCTTGAGTTTGTCAACAATGTCTGACTGGGGTATTGTGCCAAATGCCTTGGCCAGGTCAAGGCAGGCAGTGGGAACCATTTTGCCCTCATCCATTGCTTTGGTGATGTTCTTAAAGAAGATCACCAGGATGAGTAGGCATGACCTGCCCTTGATGAACCTCCATCCAAGCCCTCACAAGTAAGGCAGGTACTAAGGCCCAAAAAACCACCAAGTAAACAAAATAAAGGGCCAGCACCAACCTTGATGAAACCAAACTGTGTTGGGGTTCAGTGTCTGGAAGATTACTATATCACTGTTGATCATTTCCATGATAATTCTTTCCATGGCTTTACATATAAGACTAGTGAGATGTATGGGTCTGTAGTTTGCAGGGTCTGTAGATGACCCACCTTTGTACAGAGGGATGACTGTTGCTGTTCTCCATTCATGAGGCATGAAGCCATTTTGGAGGGCATGATAGGACATGTTTCACTCAATTTAGAAAGCATCCTGGGATATTGTCTGGGCCAATTGATGCAGTGTTCTTGGCCTTAGAGATAGAGCATTAAGGACCTGTTGCCTAGTGATAGCAGGGGGAGTTGTATTTGATAGTATTTCCTGAGGGAAGATTGATGGGGAGAGAGGGGTAAAGTTGGAGTTGAATTTATCAGCCAGTAGGTTTACTATATCATCTGGCTCAGTATAGGTGACTCCATTTACAATGAGCTCTGCACACAATTGTGTATTACCTTTGAGGTTGCAGACATGGCTAAAGAATGCTTTGTGGTTGTCCCTGGACTGGGAGGCCAAACTTACCTCACATTTGGGTTTGGTAGACTTTATTTGTCCTCTGGGTTGTTTGTTTAGTTTGATGAGAGTGTTGTTATCCTGTAGGTGCTGCACCTCTTAATCTTTGCCATGATTTTCTTCCTTCTGTTATACAGCCTATTGATTTTGTGATTCCACCAGGGTGGCTTGTTTTTTGAGTTAGTTCTATACTTCTTCCTGGTGGGTACAGCTACCTCTGTGTAGCTATTAACATGATTGTACATGGTTTCTGTGAACAATTCTGCATAGGCAGCAGTGTTCTCAGGGTTTATGGGGGTGTGACATTTTGCCAGGTTATCACTTAATAGCAGGAAGTTAGCCTTTGAGTTCTTCCTGAATATTACAGGTTTAGCTGGGTGTCCAGGTTTTATTTTTACTTCAAAGGAGGCCATTTTGTGGTCTGACATTACCAGGGAAGATATTACAGTACGGGGTATGCAGCACTCTCCCATATTAGTGAAGACCAGATCCAGTGTGGTCACACCCCTGGTTGGTGTATTGACAATCTGTTCCAGGGAGTTTGTGTTTACAAAATCTAGGAATCTCTGTGCCTGTACGTTTGGTGTCATATAGAATTCCCAGTTAATAGTGGGGTCATTAAAGTCACCCATGAATCTGTTATTGGGTTGTATGGTGAGTATTTCCAGTAAGTTTAAATACATGGTATGGGTTTCCTGGGTCATAGAGGGGGACCTATAGCTTGCAAGGAAGTGGTATTGGATTTTGCCTATGGTGATTTGAACATGGAGCAGCTCCAGTGTATTGTCCTGTTTGACCAGCCTTAAGGTCTATTTATTTTTTATATAAATTAAGACACCTCTACCTTTAGTCCCTGTCTGTGCAGTAGCTGGTCTAAATTGTGGAAGGCATTATAACCTTGCACTGTTGGTGTGCTGTTCCTGGCTTTAAACCATGTCTCAGTGACCGCACAGATATCAGCATTCTCTAGGGTGAAGAGAGCTTCTAGGGAGTGGAGTTTTTTGTTTAGACTCCTATCACTGAGCAGTAATACCTTTAGACTTTCTTGGCTTTGATTTGCTATGTCGGAAGTACTTTTCCTAAAAAAAGCACTATGGGGGAAGACAATGTTTTAGCTAATATTTGAAAGCCTATAGGGGAGAAGTGCAGACCATCCCTGGCAAAGCAGTGTGATCTAATCAAACAGCAACCAACAAGCCGACAGTGAAAAAAACAAACAACTCACTATAAAAATCACTAAATGCAAGTGGAATAACCGAGACACTAAAGTACTATATTGTCTTAGTTATTCCACTTGCATTTAGTGATTTCTATAGTGAAAGCAGTGTGGTCTGTTGACCGTCTCCTTCCATGCTGACAAATGCTGCATCCCTTAGAATGACACCAGAAATTAAGCCAATTGTTAAAATCAGTCATCTTTTCTTCGTATTGTGGCATCATCCTTGGAGAAGGTAAAATTCTACTCAGTACTAGGCTCATACCAGCCTGAGACACATGTTCCAAGAGCTCAATGATGTCTCTTTTCATATAGCCTAGGGAGGTATGTCTCAGGTCACTTACTCCCACATGGACTATGACTGAGTTGTACAGGTACTTGTGGTCCAGTGTCCTGCGTGCTTGTGTAATATGGTGGATCCCCGGTAAGCAACTGACCATGACTTTCTCCTTACTAAGCATGGTGAAAGGGACATCAGCATGTCTCATGATGGAGTCTCCAATGACCAGAATGTTGGATTGCGTGGTGACGTGCCTTATGGGCTTAGAAGTAGAGGCTGCATGAGATATAGCTCTATGTGTTGATGTGGGTGTTGTTTTGAAAGAGTGTATTTGGGGCTGCTGAGGGTACTTGTTGTATGTATTTCTTCTAGGAGGTCTTTGGGGTTGAGGAAGGTTACATTTAAGTACCTCAGCATGTGTGGGTCTATATGTCTAATGTGAATAGTGTGTGATGGATGCAGCGTCTACTACTGACAACCTTATTGACATTAGGAGTACTTTTATGTGAGAGCTTTGCTTCCAGTGACATTGTCTAAATACATCTTTCACATACCATATCTGTTTGAGAATTAACTGGTTGTCAGTTAACATGAGGCAATTTCTACATTGCCTCAGGATGCCCATATCCACCAAGATGGTAATGGTGATAGTGGGAAAGTACATATCCATGGCAACAGACCTTTTTTTATCGATTAGACAGTTGGAGTGAGAATATAAAGCAATGTCAGGAGTTTCCGGTTTGCAACTCTGGGGACAGTGCTTGTCACTGCAAACTAGTTGTCCTGTGTGCAACTAGGTATAGGTGAAATTTCAGTCATGCTTTTACAGGAAAAATGTCACTCAAGGTGTCTGTGTCTATATAGGGCACTGCCAAACATTTGAGGGGAAACTAATACATAGATCCCAAAAATTTAAGGATGAAGTATTTAGGCAGATATTCTGAAGTTATAAACAAATCAAGCAGTAGTTACTGAAAACAAATAATTAGCTTGTCGGGAATGATGAAAAGAGGGGAGTTGTGTGCACTTTTGTATTCTGGTTCTGTGGAATACAGTGGGTTCACCAATAAATTTAAATAGTTGAAGGGGAGTGATTTTGCAAAATGATAATTTTGTGCTTACTCACAACAGCCAGTGAAAGGGGAGAGGGAAGGAGATATGTGGTCAAATTAACATAAAGGACAGGCAGCTAGGAACACAGTTGTGTTTAAGACCTCAACAGCAACATTGTGGACAGGTGAGAAAAATTTAAAAAAATGTATGTGTAACTCACAAGGGACACAGCTGTGGTCTCTTTCCAAGTTGTAATATGCAATTAAAAGTAGAATACAAGTAAAACACAGTGTAAAGAAAACAAATCAGAGTATACAAAATAGAAAAAGGCAATAAAGTCATACAAAATACAGGAAAGCAAAAACACACTAACCTTTTCCTCACAGCAAGTCGTGGCAGAGTCTGGGTGAGCTTTTCCCGTAAAGCTTTGAAATGTGTTATTTAACCCATAAATGCAAGGTTTAGTTCCTAGCCCCCCCCCCCATTTCACAGAAAATTAACCTTAATTGACCTGTTCTAACCTGCGTGACTCTAATTGACCTGTTCTAATGTCTGTGTAACTCGCAAGAGACACAGCTATAGTCTCTTTTCAAGTTTTAATATGCAATTAAGAGCAAAATTCAAGTAAAACACAGTGTAAAGAAAACAAATCACAATATACAAAATAGAAGGCGACAGTAAAGTAATACAAAATACAATAAATCAAAAGGAAACTAGCCTTTCCCTCACAGCAGGTTGTGGCAGAGTCTGGTTGAGTTTCACAAGGCGCACATACCTGAATGCTGCTGTGAAGAAACCAAGTGCTGTATGCCATGTCTTATTTGTTTGTTATTTATGGGTAATTGGGATGGTCTGTGGAACCTTCTCAGTCATGATCTGGGCTTAAGGCTTGCCTGTTATATACAGTCAACACTATTAATCACGATATTGGGTGCATCAGTTACACAAGCAAATAAACACTAGAATATAAACTGTCATGCACAGTTACATAGAGTTGTGACTACATAAGCTCACAAAAAGGGAACATGTTGCAATGTATTAGACTGTTCAGAAGCAGGTTGTATCACATACATAACAATAGTGAAAGATTTGAACGGAGGGCTCATTATATGCACATATCTTTCCTAAAGTGGGTAGATTAACATCTGTTCTTATAACATTTACATTGTATACAGCTGATTGGCGTTCCAACTATTTAGATTAAAATTCTTGCAATTACTACTCATTTCTTATGCATGTTTGTGAAGCATTACAGATTACAGGTGGCCAGCACAATGCTATGGTCAGTCTTCTCACCACTCAACAGACCAGTCTTTTCAAGATTAAAACTTGCTGATTCTGTGATCGTAAGTAATGGAAGTATGAAGCAATTCTTAGTTTGTGGCCCAGTGGGGGTACTCCATTCTATGGGACAGCCCAGGGGGGTATCCCATTCTATGGGACAGTCCAGTGGGGGTACTCCATTCTATGGGACAGCCCAGGGGGGGGTACTCCATTCTATGGGACAGCCCAGGGGGGGTACTCCATTCTATGGGACAGCCCAGTGGGGGTACTCCATTCTATGGGACAGCCTAGGGGGGTACCCCATTCTATGGGACAGCCCAGTGGGGGTACTCCATTCTATGGGACAGCCCGGGGGGGGGGGTACTCCATTCTATGGGACAGAGCTTAAAATGTTAAGGTAGCAATCAATATAATGGGCGTAGTCATTCCTGACAGTCATCTGGATTTTGCATTGACAGGAAGTAGTGTTCCCAGACTTCAGACAATGAAATATGTCTACATTATGAGCAGTTTGTCTTAGGCTTGATTTATAGGATGAGTTTAAGACTACTACTGATGGAATGTTTTTTCAGCTTCAGTACTGATTTTTGTCACTCTTCTGGCATCCATGGGGGGTGAGAAAGCTGATAAGTTTCTCAAATTTTAGCTCCTTTAAAACTTAATTGATTGCCTTGACTGTATAGCATAAAAGAGATATTGTACGTTCAGACACAAGTATTTATAATTCTAGACCTGAACACTAGGTTATTAAGTAGCTCATAGATTTGCATTACATGTTCCTGTTAGAGTCTCTTGGCTGTACTGAAAATTATGGCAGAACTTTTACCTGAGTTGACAAATAATTTACTTCTATATAACCGATAGAGGAGCATACTGAAATATTTCTATAGTTACCCCTTCATTACCTTAGTTGATAAAGAATCAGATCCTTTGCATGCACTGTGTGACTTGTAGCTTATTCAGCCCTAGTAAATGGTTATAAGTATGGGTTCCAGGATGGATCTTTGTGAACTCCTTAACTTAAATGTGTCAGGATCAGAAATTGCTACACTGACTAATATCTAAAAGGCTCTGTTGACAGCTCAAATAAGGCTCTCCCCATGCCAGTCTTGAGCCTTACTAAAATTAGACATGATATAGCCCCTTCTGATGTCTTTTTCAGGTCCTCAAACATTGGACCTGTAAGTAGCCATTTCTCTGTTTTTTTTCATAAATGGTATTGCTGGTGTTACTGATGGCCATTAGATTGGTCTGTCTTTTGCTAAAGAGAGAGACAAATGTCTCTGATACTCATTGTCTCTATACAGCAAGGATTTCCTTCTCTCTTTACTAGAGATGCCAATATCTTTGCCTTTCTTTCCTTAGCCCTTTCTTTTTGTAAGAATGAAGTGGTGGCCTCCACCTCCTCCACTTGGGGAAGGTATAGATCAACTTTTAAGTTAGGTAATAGCTTGTTGCATTGCTATGCAGTAGTATTTGTGTTATCAGAAAGGTTGCTTGTGAAGAGATATAATCATGACTTTTGATGTTTTTTACATCAGTGGGGCTGTGTGGGATGCCTTCCAGTATAAAGTTGTCATAGGTGTACATGGTCTCGGTTTGCATTCCAAGCAATATGTTCAACAGAATGTGTAACTTGTCAGCTTTTTCAAAATTGTTATTCACTTTGGGTTTTATGCATCCTGTGTTCCATTTATTTTTAGATAATTTTACATTTATATATATATATATATATATATATATATATATATATATATATATATATGTAGGGCTACTTAGACCCATCGAATTTACACTTAATTGAATCTCACTTACCTGTTCCCACTTGTTCGAAACTACAGTAATCCGAAAGTACGGACTACTGTAATCCTTTCCCTTGGAAAGGAACCACTTGGCCACCATGGTGAACTTTGCCCTTTTTTTCAATGTAGTGTGAACTTGGAGTTGTAACATTTAAGTATGGGAGGTGTGTGGGAGGGTGAAGCCCCCCACTTTGGTGGGTTAGTTTTGGTCCATTTACATTTTTATTCGTGATGAAGTGGTTCCTTTCCAAGGGAAAGGTTTTCGGTAGTCCATTCTTTTGAATTACTACACACACACACACACACACACACACACACACACACACACACACACACACACACACACACACACACACACACAGACACACACACACATATACACATATACGGACACACAGAATTTTTAATAACCTGGGAAAATGTACAAAAAATGTTATTTTCTACCACAAAGGAATGCAGAGTAAATACCTGCTGTAGTCAAAAAAAGTTGGGCATACAATGAAACCTACAATCTCAGAGGTTTATAACATAGCAAGCAGCCCTTCTGCTGTCCGCCCTGCAGAATTTCCTCTTTTCAGTATAGAGAGGTTTCCTGAACATGAGCAGTGGTGCTGCAGTGTTTGTGTGACCAGACTGCCCTTTTTTTGTGCTGCCTACCTAATACAGCTTGTCTTGTACAAGCAAACAACTACTGTATTAAAACAGGTGGTGAGTGACATGCCTTCAGCACTCACCATCATGAGAATCTCAGAAATTCTTTCACAAACAGTGAGTTACAATTAAATCAGCAAAAACTGAAACAGACAATAACACTTCTGTAGCACCCCCCCCCCCATCTATTCTACACACACACACACGTGCATGTACACACATATAGTTTGTTATACCTCAAACTAAGGGAAGTTCTCAGAGATACTACAGTTTCCTTGTTGGTATATAGCACAAGTAAATCAATTTTTTTAAATAATTCTTTTGGTCCCATTAGGCAAGATGACCATTATAAGATAGTATCTCTCCTTCCCCTACCCCTTCTGTCCAAGTATCTTACCCCCTCAGACTGGGGCCACCAGCCTGGGGTCACAGCTGTCAGAGCATGTAGTCATCTTCAGGAGCTGGAGAGGCGATCATCTTTATTTTGTAACACATCATCCACTCCTAGCCTCAAGGATTTTATTTGTACTGTAAACTACAAAGAAGAAAGAAGTATTCTGTGATGCAAGCACACACCCATGGATGATCCCACCTAGGACACATTATCATCTGCTCCCTCCCCCCAGTTACACACTAGCTTATGTCAGACACTAATACTAAGCTGTCCAGCCTACAGCAAGGAGCACAATTGTGTCATACAACCCTGAGCACTGTACAAGCTTGCCATTGGCTTCTGATGCCTACCCCTACTGGCAACCAACTTCCCGGGTCACTAGTTGAGCCTGTGTCACCAATGTCAAAGATGGACACCCTATTCCTGCTCCATTTGGCTAGCTGTAAATCAAACTTACATGATCACACTTCTGAGTGTTGATTGTTCCTTGCATTTCTGCTTGGCACATGATGAAAACACTAAAACACATTTTAAATGTACTTTTCAGCAATTAATTTTTTCTTTTTTGCTCATTGACAAGTGTGTAGAATAATGCATTGCTGATTGCACGTGAAACTAACAGATTCACTCTTCTTGTCCACTGTATACTGCTCTTAACTTTAGGCAGTTATTCAGTGGGTGACATACCAACATACAGAGCATTCAGTCACACATGACGGCTTTCCTGCCTCTTTCTGTTAGAGGGTATCCTAGTAAGTAGTTTTGATGATGTGAACATTACTGCCTGAATATACGTACTGTATTCTTTTTGTTGTCCCTTGTGTTTTAAGTTGCATTATTTGCAATGTGGACTTTCATTGTTGACATGTACTCTGTAATTTTTTTGTGGTATAATGTTTGTTTTTCATATTGTTTGAGTTTTTCTCCCAGTGCCTCCACTGAAAATGGACCTGTGTCCATTTGGACTTTCCATGTAAATAAATGTTAAATAAATAAGTAAATTAAACAATATATATGTGTGTGTGTGTGTATGTGTGTGTGTGTGTGTGTATATATATATATATATATATATATATATATATATATATATATATATATATGTATGTGTGTGTGTGCATATATATATATATATATATATATATATATATATATATATATATATCTTTGTTTTCTTTTTGTAGTGTCTTTATTGCACTGTCTTTGCTTGGTTTTTATTCTACAACTTGTAGTTTTGTAATTCACTTACAATGGCAGTGGCAGATGTTATTAGCAAGTTAGTATCCTTACTTTTTGATGTCACATATTTGATGCATGCAGTCTGCATGTATGAACGTCAGAATTTAGAAATTCTTTTTTCACTGCGGTAACATGCAGTGATATTATAATAATGA
This sequence comes from Protopterus annectens, assembly GCF_019279795.1. Taxonomy (NCBI): domain Eukaryota; kingdom Metazoa; phylum Chordata; order Ceratodontiformes; family Protopteridae; genus Protopterus; species Protopterus annectens. The sequence goes on along the minus strand of NC_056731.1, from coordinate 54,270,592 downwards.
AAATGAGAAGTTAATGCTTGGAAGGTAACAAACATGGAAACTCTGTGCTGCAAGACACTGTGTCATTATATACTGTAGAGCTGGCTCTGAACGAAAAAGCAAGGTTTTGATTTCTTTTGTATAGAGTAGTTTTATTAAAAAGAAAAGTGGGGTATAGTAACTTTTTTGCTAATTTTGCAGAACATTTTTTGCATTCTGAAAGGATTTCATTACAGAAGTCCTTTTAAAAAGCTGATGGTACTTGCAGAAGTGCAGAGCCTGCCATAGTTACTGAGGCTTTATCACAAGTTGAGGCCGCCATAAATCATTTCCACGTCTTTGACACAAATGTCCGTCTCCTTCAGTAAAGGAAAACTAAGCTATGAACCCAAAGTTCATCTGAGAACAGGAGCGAGCTGTGTCTGGGACAGGAAATGCCGTGGTGAGGTTAGCGGTCAGTAGTACTTTTGGGTATATGTACAATCTTTCTTCACCATGCTAATTGACAGTATATTTATGCTACTCCTGTCACTGATTAATAATATAGTGGGTTTGGGGATAATCCATCAGCTTCAGAGTTTTCACAGTGCATGGTTTTAAAAACCATGGAAGGAAAGTTAAATTTTTACTGCTTGAGTGAATGTATGTTTTGTTGTATGCTGTCAGAAGTAAGAGCCATTTGATGAGACTCAGTAGGATAATAGTGACATATTTCTGACTACCTTCAGGAATGCACCTTTCACAGATGCCATCCTTCAGCTAAAAAAATACTTATTGTTTGAAGTAATACTTAGGTTTGTCAGTGAAGGCTGAAAATGTTGAAATTTCATAAACTAAGAAATACAGAAGTTTACATTTCATCTTAGTCATCTTGGAAATTCTGTCTGAATGAAGTGGTAAACTGTCACATAGGACAATGGAATTCTTTTGGCAGAATTGGTGGAATTTGGAAGGGGGGTTGTTTCTACCTACTGAATAAATATATGATAATTCTGTTACTAATGCTGTTGCACATGGTGCAGTCTCACAACTGGTGGAACACCCTGTTTCTCACCATCTTCATCATTCACAAAATTCATCAGAATTTAATCTGCCATAACTCTCACTATGAAAGCGAATGGAATGTTATGTCATACCTTTTCACAAGTGATAACGCCTATAGTGAGATCAAAGTGAATGCAAGTTTAATTCCATATATTCCATAATCAAACACTATTTAGAAAATGATGGTCAGTAAAGGTTTAAACATCAAATTAAGGCAACTATTCTTTCAGAAAAGGAGGTTGGAAAACGTCGAAGTAAGAGAGAATTTTCCACCGCCCAGTCTACTCCCTGCACGCAATTCAGGTTTTATGGTGTGTGTGTGTGTGTGTGTGTGTGTGTGTGTGTGTGTGTGTGTGTGTGTGTGTGTGTGTGTGTGTATATATATATATATATATATATATATATATATATATATATATATATATACATAGCTATATGTATACATATCTGATTGTTTCATCATTGAGCATACTGTCAAATGAGTGAATGCAGAAAGATTGATTGTTTTTGATCAAATCTAAAAAGATTGAAAAACAAAAACAAAAGCAGAAAAATATTTTTGCTGGGGGGGGGGGCAAGTTCCCCTGCACCTCCCACATGAGGGATGCTGCCCCATACTTCCTGTAAATTATATATACCGACTCCAAGATTGCACAACAGTAGGGTAAGGGAAATTTACCAGACCCCACTGTACTGCAATTTTGCATGCAAAACAGCCAAAAGATTAAAACAAGCATGTAAGATAGTGCAACCACATCTATCTTTCTCTCTGTCTATCTATGTGTGTGTGTGTGTGTGTGTGTGTGTGTGTGTGTGTGTGTGTGTGTGTATATATATATATATATATATATATATATATATATATATATATATATATATATATACACAAACACACACATACATGCGTATATAATGCATGACATATGTCACCATCACTAGATTTAATGGTAATTCGGTAATTAATGGCATGTTGCTATCGCCTAACAGAATGGTGTTTGACAGTAGGAGGAGACAAGTGGCTTTTTTCTTAGGGGAGAAGATGTATATCTGGCCATGGGTGATTATGCTGGCAATGAGTGATTATTTTTGGATCTCTGCATTCAGACTCAGATGCATAAATGAAGTTACAAGCTTTCTTGGCTGGGGAAAAAGGGTGGTATTTGACATCATGGATAGAATCCATTGGAAAAGGGTGGAAATAAAAGAAAGAGATATGGTTAAGCAGTAACCAGAATTATTTCAAGGGGCTGACGAAGGTTAAAGTATTGCAGAATAGAGGGACTCTTACAGAACAGGAAGAGGATCAACTGCAGAATGCTAAACAGAAAATAAGAGTTTACCTCGGTTCACCTCATAAAGAAGCATAAAGTATTCTAAGAAGTAAGCCAGCATAGGAATGGAGAAAGGGGATTCTGCTGATAGGTATGACTCCAATTACGGATACGGACATTAGGCAAGAGGGGGCTGGAATTCATTGGAGAAAATTGGCAAAGGAACCAAGGTATTGGGATCTAATAATAGAGGGGGGAAAGGTGATAGAATGGGAAGAGGCCAATAATTTATTTGGACTGCAGACTAGAGATTGCCTTCTCTATCAAAGATAGAGTATAGGCAAAGAAAATTAAATAGAGTGATCCTAAGAGAAAGACCAGCACTGGTTGAGATTTTAGTATAATCTAGAACACAAGCTGTTGTTAAAAAATGAATAATTAGTAGAGAATATAAACTATTGCATGATAACTATCAGAATTAATCCGAGGTGGTTAGAAGGCTTGGGAAGGGAGAATGGATAAGCAATTCACAATGAAACAATGGGGGATATATGTTTATCTCCCAAATATGCAAGAAAGTCTAGAAGATTTAGGATCTTTGCTTGGAAGTGTTTACATAAATATTTTTATACCCCAAGTAGACTCCAAAGAGTTTTTCCTCAGGTGGATAGGAAATGTTAGAGGTGTGATGGGGAAAAAGAGATGCAATTGGGAACATATTTTTGGGAGTGTAATGAGTTGGCACACTTTGATGCAGAATCGGAATTGCCTAGATGTTGTAAGGCCTTGTTGAGTGTAATTATGGTGGCTGCCATAAAAAGCAATTACTGGCAAATGGGAATCAAAGTCTAAACCAACTGTACTAGAAGTAGGAAATATAGTAACAAAGATAAAACAACTGGACATGGGATCTTTAGAAAAGGGTGGGAGTAAACTACATAGAAAAAATGGGAATTGTGGGAACAATACATGCAGAATAACATCCTGGAGGAGGAATGAGGTCTAAAGGAAGGTAGGATTTGAATGAGATATGTAATGTTTGACTGACAATGACTGGATAAAACGAAAAACGTTGCATTAGTCACCAAAATCTTAATGCAAAGTGTTCCCACCCTTAAGCGTCGAGTAAGGGGCATAAAGGTACACATTTACGCGTAGGTTCTTTTCTTCTAATTGGTAAGAGAAAATATGCCATTAACCACAAGATTAACTGCAACACTAAATCTATTGTTTATGTGGCCCTCTGTGAATGTTGCCAAGCATTTTATGTTGGTAAAATGGACCGGCGGTTCAGGGACCGTGTTTACCAACACTTATATGCTATCAAGAACAAGAGGAGTGATAATGCCCTCTCTAAACACATTTTGAACAACTGTGGCCACAGCTTTAAATTTATGGGCATTGACAATGTAAAGTGTGATATCAGGGGTGGCCCGCAATCCCTAATTTTAGAGACCCGTGAGTTAGAGTGGCAACTACAATTAGATGCCTTCTTTTACCCGGGTCTCAATGACAACTGCAATATTGCTTCTATTTTAAAATATAGAAGCTATCTTAGGTAATTGCTGTTTTGTATAGCCCCTTAAACTGGTTGTATGTATCAGTCTCGGTTAACCGTAGTAGTTGCTGTACGACTGCGACTTTATGCCCCTTACTCGACGCTTAAGGGTGGGAACACTTTGCATTAAGATTTTGGTGACTAATGCAACGTTGCCCCTTGGGCAAAGTAATTCTAATATTTAAGGTATAGATCTGCATATGTGCTTGGTGAATTATTTTAGCATCACAGTACTGTTAAACTCTTCTAGGTTCATTTTTTGCATAGAACACTGCTTGTTTGATTGGTAGGTAGTGTGTATATAAACCTTTGTTATATCACTTTCTACCTTTGTATCTAATTCCAGCAAGGTTGAGTTGCCCTACTGTTTGCTTGATCTAACTGCACATAACTTGATGTTGACATTTACATACGTTTTATATTTTTTGTGTACATTTATTATGTATTTCTTATTGCTGTTTTTAAAATATTTAGTTACATGGAGACAATTTGTCTAACTGCATTTTTAATTGTTTAATTAGTGTGACATCTACAGCATGTCACCTTTTAAATATGTTGAGCCTGCGCTCTTTTATGCTGAAGAAGCTCCTGTTGTATCAGGAGCGAAAACGCTTGTTTACTTGTGCTAAATAAATTGCGTTACACTTTTGTACTTTGGACTCGTTTGGGCACTGTTTTTCGTTTTACAATGACTGGATAGATTTATAATGTTTGCAAATAAAAATATGTCAATATGGTTTGTTTTGTTTTCATTTACATAAATGTATGATTGCCTATGTCATGTGATAATTTAATAAAGATGTTTCTTGTTTAATAAAAAAGTATAACATCTCATGGGACTGAAGAGCAGTTGTAAAGAAGGATGAAAGTAGTTAGAGAGGAACAAATAGCCCCTAGCCTTTTAATTTGTTGGCTTGTATACCCAGTTGCAAATTCTGCTTGTCTTGTAAGGCTGGAAAATGCTTTCCCTCATAACTTAAATGTTGCACATCCGCTTCAAATAACGTAGGTTCCTATAGGTTCTTTTGGTGCCTTATAGTAGATGGCATGAATGAGCGAGCCGATGTCTTGCTTTGTAGGATGTCGATTGTGATGGTTACATTTGCCTGGGGATGATGGAATGTATTTCTGCAGTAATAAGCGATCCCTTTTCAAGTACTGAGCCTTTGTGCTTACTCTACTCATTATCCACAAAAGGAAATATCCATGAGCTGAGAAATGCACTGATGTGTGCCTGCATTGTCTAATAAAAATGTCTGCTGTTTTGCTATGGATAGTAGTATCTTTTTCAAAAGTGTAGACTGTTGCTTTTCAGTAGTCTGTAGATCTATTGTTACTGGCAGCTATTTAATCCTCCATCAAGTGTGATTGCTGTGTGATAGTTTCATAAAGTTTTCACTGTCAGAACAAGACTTCTACCTTAAATGGCATTGCTAGACATAATGAATAATCTCGGATCTCCCCAGTCACTCAGTTTAACTGTGAATAACAGCAAACACACTCTCCTCCACATCTGCTTTGTACCTCTAACCACAAACCATTTTAATATAGTATGTAGTGTGGAAATTGGATCAGTTTTGTCAAGGGAAAAAATGATTAGGATTAAAATCCCAATCTCTGCTGCCTGAATGAAACTCTTTATTGTGCCCCTGCAGATTGATATATGCTCAGGAATTCCGGAGGAATGTGGCATATTCTGTGTACACCTATAATTAAAATGCTTTAAGCACTAGAGCAAATTATTAAACATATATATTTGGCTATTGGTGGGGAAAGGATTACCCCCTCTCGTGAAAAAAAATCTGCAAGACTTTGAAGTTGGATTTTTTACTTATTACCAATATAGTGTCATCTGCTTAGGACAAGGGTCTGCAACCTGCGGCTCTGGAGCTGTATGTGGCTCTTCTACCCCTCTGTAGTGGCTCCCCATAGCTTTGAAAAATAATGGCCGCTCTTCTGCACAGCACACACACACATACACACACACACACACACACACACACACACACACACACACACACACACACACACACACACACACACACACACACACACTCTGAGAGTGATCGAGTGAAGGACTTTAAATATTGCTCTTATAAACTTATTAGAATAACACGATTTCTGTTGCCATGCATTCCACACACTGACAGCGATCAAACAATCCCCCTGCCAGCAGCAGCATCTCCTGAAAGGTTCCCATACCTCTCATACCTCTCGAAGTCTTACCACAAGAAGTCTGGACAGAGCAACAAATAAAGAGGAACAAAAATAGGGATGGGCCTAAATATTGCTCTTATAAACTTGCTAGAATAACATGGTTTCTGTTAACATGCATTTTCCACACACACACACACACACACACACACACACACACACACACACACACACACACACACACACAGCTACCTCTCAACTGTGCAGATTTTTGCAGAATGTCCTGACTTTTGACCCATATTTTTGGTCTGTTTCTCATAAAATTGTGGTTTTCTGGCAAATCATTGAGGGCTGAAGTCAGGAAAAAAATAGACATTTGAGCTTCAGACTTCATACCCTTCAGAAAATTCATGCTAATGAAAAATCTGTTATTCAATCAACTTTCTAAGTTTGTAAGGACAATATTTAAAAGGTGTCCCTATTTTTCGGTCTCTGTGCCCCATTATTTATGGCTTTGTCCAGATTTCTTGTTCCTGTTCTAAGAGGTCGAAAGATATGACACACATATACACACACACACACACACACACACACACACACACACACACACACACACACACACACACACACACTGAGAGTGATTGAGCAATCACAACAAAGGAACAAAAATAGGGACGGATTTTAAATATTGCTCTTATAGACTTAGTCCTTTTATATTTAGTATAATAACTATATATAAAACTTTATACTCTTGTTATCTTCATTTTAGGGGTCAGATATGTTTTGTGGCTCCAGATGAATTTTATTTGGTGGGAGAGGGGTCAAAAATGGCTCTTTTGATAGATAGTGAAGGTTGCAGACCTCTGTCTTTGGAGGTCTTGACGTTCTAAAGTGTAACCAAAAGATTTACAAAATGCATTTAACCCTTCAAGATGGATGTTAGATTTTAGCAAAAAGGGCCTGAAAGATTAAAGAAGAATACTCTACAATCATTTGTATGGAAGACATGGCTAAGATTATTAAGGTCCAAAATATCTATGTTTATTTGACATCTAGAAAATCTTGTGAGCAACTGCTGTCTTTGTCGTGACATTTCAGTGTGGCTGTGCCATTACTTTATCATAGTCCTTCTTACAAATTTCTGGCACATAATATTCTTATGAGTTTTCAGAAGTTCAGATCACAAACAGCTGGCACCAGAGTCTTCATGAGCAGAAAGACAACTGTATAGCAAATTTCCTTTGCTCTGACAATGCGCATACCTTAACAAAGATGACCTTTCTGTTTTTGCTTCTTATTCTTGTTCCGTTTTCTTTTTTTTTCTTTTTTTTTAAACTTCATTTATTTTTGCATGCATTTCTGTAACCAGGTGGATGTACTTACTGACCATTTCAGTAAATATGGTATGAGAGAATACAGATTTAATTTTGCAGGCTTTACCCTCAACACTACATTTTGTTTGCATCTGCTTTCAGTACATCGGTATCCACATACAAATCTGTTATTGCACATCTTCCACACAAAATGTAATGCTGAAAAAAACAATAATATGGATTTCAGAAACTAATAATGTTTGTGTTACAGTTTATGAGTGAGACTAGTGCCATTGTAGGCCCTCTGAGACCATGATGATAAAGCTTTCTAGCTGCTGGTGGAGTAACGCCTGCAAGGCTGTAGTTACCATATTTCTTTCTGCTTTAGCAGTCTGTGTGTGTGTGTGTATGTGTGTGTGTGTGTGTGTGTGTGTGTGTGTGTGTGTGTGTGTGTGTGCGCATGTGTGTCTATCCATCTTTTTGTCCATGTTGCAGTCTATCTATCTATCTATCTATCTATCTATCTATCTATCTATCTATCTATCTATCTTTCTATCTCACCAGGGGGTGGGGGGCTGTTTCCAGTAATACAACATGCTAGTACCTGACTGAGAGCAAAAATTCACAGCAGTTGCCAGTGACCCTGCATCCCTTGGTAGTCACTTGGCATGAGTTACTGACCTGCTCTGTTGAAACAGAAGCGAATGCACTCCCTTGTTGTGAAAGAGAAGTTCTGCCTAATAATATTGTATCTTTCCGGCTTGGATCTGGCCTACTTCACTTTGACTCTATTTCCTATTTTAGACCACTGGTGACATTGCTTACTGTATCAGTTTACCAACCAGGAAAACTAGATTTAGTATAATTTGCTGAGGCTGCCTGCAACTGATATGCATTTTTCCTAAGAGAAGCTATATTTGTGAAAGTATTTTAGCTTTAGAAAGACTCCGTTTCACTGGAATGCAGATCATTTGCATGCTGAGCTAGCTGAAATCCAACACTTTTTAGCCCAAGAGTGATTTTCATTAGTTACTTGGCAACTGGTGTTCTGTGTATTTGTTCATACCATTTTAAGACATGACCCAGGGAAATATAAAAAAAACTAGAATGTTACAATATACAGACAGTTGTGTCTGTTACATTTATTTAGGCTATACACACATTAATAAAAATATTTACAGAATATTATCACATAGAGAGACAGGTTGGCATCATGGTTAAGGTCTTTTATTCCATGCACTAGTTGCAAGGTTCGATCTACAAACAAAGGTATAGGCAGCAGCACAGGCTATATATGGTGTGTATAGGTGAAAGAGTTGTATAGACTAACAACTTTGGGCATCAGCTGTGGTACACAGTATCCTCAAGAACAGAGAACATGGATCACAGACTATGCCCTGTCAGGGCTAGTCACTTGACAGCGTAAAAATTGGCTCCAGGTAATTTGGTCATGTACTCAGATTTATGTCTGGGACCCTTGCTAAAGGTGGAAGAAGTGCAAGTGCCCTTATTGGCCAGGGCATGCCTGCCCGCCATAAATCCCAACAGCTCTGGGTCAGTTAGCTACTGGCCAGCCAACTTGGGTTACCTGGGATAGCTCTGTTGAGCAAAAGCTGGATGTAAAACCAATCAACCTGCCGCACAAGACCTAAGAATCACTGCACTCAGTGTAGGTTGCAGTGGACAAGATGATGGTGTGCAGAGTTGTGGTAGAGGAAAAAACAGCGTACGTAGAGTTTGCTATAGATGGGGCAGAAATACTCCCTCTGGTGACAAAATCTTTGAATTTTGAAAACAGCACTAATTTGCATATTTATTTTTTATGTTAAGGTAATCTAAGTACTAAGAGAATGAAAGGAGGTGGGTAGGCTACCTGTGAGTGAAAATGAAAGATGTTATTTGAACAAGATGCATCACCTTTAAAATTATGTGAGAATGTTGCAATGACCCATCCTCTCCCAAGCAGGTGTGAGCTCCTCTGATATCTTAAACTGTGGTGTTGCCTCAGGTAGTATACTCCAAGCCCTAAAGCCCTCTCAACAAAGCAGTACTTCCTTGAGTTTGACATATATGTTCCCTCTTCAACTGATACCTAGACCTTTCATCATCCCCTTCCTTCCTTTTCAGACTATGTCTCCTACTTGTTTCATCCAATGTAAGGCTTCCAAATCATACAGTCTATCTTTTTTTCTCTTCTAATACATTTATGACCCATTTTTCTAAAGCCTTCTTTTACCGTGGGCCATTTATGCTGTTCACCATTTTGGCAACTCTGCATTGCTTGATTACTACCAGCATGATTTTCTTTTCCTGTTTGGCTTCCAGAACTTTATACAGTACTCAGAATGTATGGCCTCACTAGCATCACAAAAACTGGAAGGCAGACGTCAGCCTTTCGGGAATCCATTTGTTATACCCTGCACTATTGTATCCTCTTGGTCTTCATCACTAACCATTTATAGTGGACAAAATATTTCAGCTTAGGACTGTTAACTATTCCTTTTCCTTGCCTTTCCTTTTATATCATTACTCCATCATGACTACATGCTTTCTTTGGGTTCCTCTTCTAGAATGCATACCCTTGACCATTGGTATAGTATAAAATACTCGAGTATCTTTTCTTATTTTAAAGTGATTTTACTTCCCTTTAATCAAACCCAAGAGAAACACATACAAAAAAGCATGATTTAAGGATCTCATGATTTGTTTCCTGCCTGTGCCTATTTTTTGCAGTTTCTCTGTGATTTTTTTTTTTATATTTTTTACCACTGAAAAATAGGGTGAAACATTTTGAAGAGAAGTATCATGAAGATAATAAATAAAAAAGATTTACATTTCTCTATGATGTCCTGCTTGTGCTGCTTCTGCCTGCTTCTTTATTTACTCTGAAAATTATCTGTACTTCCCCTCAGGCTTTGTTATCTCCAAAATCAGATGTTCTTTGTGTTTCACTGTTGCAGTCATCACCTGTGGGTTATCCCTGCTGTGGTAGCCCTCGGCCGGCTCAAATACCAGAGTCAATGTTTTTCTGTGTCGGCTGCTGTTGCTTGTTGACTGACTTCAAGTCGTCAGTGCTATAAAGCAAGGCAGAAGACACCATTACATCAGTCTTTCTTGCTGTGGCGCCCGTAGCGGAAGCAGTTCACAAGTGTGCCGGTCAGTCGCTACCAGACCTCGGATTACAGCTGAAAATGTCTAAAGCTAAGTACTCCTTCGGGGATCCTTTTTTCTTGCATTAACCGATGTCTGAAAAAGTTAACAATTGTCTTGCCTGTGGAAAGCAGATCCCACACCAAGACTTCCATTAATACTGCGTCACTTGGTTAGGCCCAGACCACGACATCCCATGTTGCTGGTTCTGTGCCCTCTTTAATGTGAGACCCATTCGTCATAGAGCTCTTATTGTAGACAGGTATTTTCATCTTTCATCTTCACATTCCGAAATGGTGTCCATCAGCCAACAATCCATAGACATTCCAAAAAAGGTAGAAATAAAGATAGAGACAGACCACACAAGGCTAAGCCTTCTGACGACGCTGCCGCTAAGCAGGTCATCAGTTCTCTGGAATTCAGTGAGATGCTTTCGCAGCCACTGATGCCTGATACGATATCTACGCAGGCCTCTGTAACAAAGGACCAATGGGTCTTAAGGATAATTTTTCAAGGATACAAATTCTCTTTCACCGAACTCTCAATTCCAAGAGGGTACCCAGACTTACCTCCAAATCAGTGGACAGAGGCATTAAAACAAGTCTAACTCTCATATCCCAAGGGGCAGTAGAACCTGTTCCTGCAGATCAAACAGGCAAAGGCTTTTATTCCAGACTATTCCTTGTTCCCAGAAAAGAGGGCACTTGGCGCCTCATCTTGGGTCCATCGATTCTGAACACCTCCCTGGTGGTCTCCAAATTCAAAATGCTAACTTTGCAGCAGCTGCTGCCTCTGCTGACAAAAAATGCCTGGTTAGTGACCCTAGACCTAAAAGATGCCTACCTCCACATCCCCATAAGGGAATCCTGCAGGAAATTCCTGCACTTTAGAGCAGGCTCACAATACTTTCAGTTCTCTGCACTCCCCTTTGGCTTATCTGCTGCTCCCAGGGTATTCACCAAATGCTTAGCCCCGGCCATAGCATTTTGCAGACAGAGAAATATAAAGATTTACCCTTATCTGGACAACTGCCTCATTCAAGCAGAGTGCAAAGGAAAGCTGCTCCAGGACCTCCTCTTTGTCAAAACCCTCCTAACTTCCTTCAGGTTCACCATCAATGAGAAGAAATCAAAGCAAACACCCTCTAGGAGGATCATTTTCTTGGGAGCACTGCTGGACACAGCATCCCAAATGGCCTTCCTGTCCCCAAAAAAGCAGAGCTTCCTGCCTCTCTACTTTACCCAGCAGGCATCCAGAAGTCACTCACAGCGAGGAAGTTCTTGCAAGCCTTGGGGTACATGGCATCTTGCATCCTTCTAATTCCTCTGGCCGGGCTCCGCATGAGGAAACTTAAGTGTTATCTAAAGAACCTTTGGTGTCAGCACTCTCAGCCTCTAGAGACCTCTGTCCCTCTGATCCACGGTATAAGGGCCGAGTTTCTCTGGTGGGCAAGGGCCTGTGCCAAGAACAAGGATCTTACCTTCATCCTCCACCCTACTGTACAGACCATCACCACTGACGCCTCAGACATTGCTTGGGGTGCTCACCTAGCAGGCAGGTGCACCCAAGGTCTTTGGGATGCCCAGCACCTTCCCTTACACATCAACCAGAAGGAAATGATGGCAGTACAAAAGGCTCTGACATCCTTCCAACCCCATCTCAGGACAGGGGTTCTCCTTATCAAAACAGACAACACCACAGTAATGTGGTACATCAACAAAAAGGGAGGGACCCAATCTTATCCTCTGTGCAGGCTAGCCATGAACCTCTGACTGACAGCCTCCTCCATGGGATTACACCTAATAGTGCAATACCCACCAGGGATCAGCAACACCCCTGGCAGACCACTTAAGCAGAAACTTACTGGACCCCCTCAAGAGTGGAGAACTCTGGAGGGGGATATCTTTACTTCGCACCTCAATCACCAGTTAAAAAAATTCTGTACCAGGGAGTATCACCACCTAGAGTGGAAGGTGGCTGCCTTGACCTTCCCCTGGAACTCCCTGTTTGTGTACGCATTCCTTCCTCTGCCTCTTATTTCCTAAGTACTGATCAAGATAAGGGAGGAGAGACCAAAGGCCATCCTCATTGCTTCAGATTGGCCGAGACAGCATTGGTACCCCTTGCTGCGCAGCCTGACATCACAGCCTCCCAGGCAGATTCCCCTGATCTCAGACCTCTTGACTCAGGTTGGGGGGTGGAATGTTGCACCCAGACTTGCAGACTCTTAAACTGTCAGCATGGCTATTACTCTAAAGGAAAACAAAGGGCCCCTGTTAAGCAAACAGGTCCTAGACATTATCACAGAGGCTAGAAGGCCCAGTACCAGAAAATCTTATGCGAGGAAATGGAAAAGATTCTGCCTCTGGAGCCAGTCCAGAGGGAGCAAATCCTCACAACCTTCTGTCCCTCTTATCCTGGACTATCTAGCGGAGTTACTCATTAGTGGCCTCTCCTTCTCTTCTATTAAAATCCACACCTCAGCCATTTCAGCTCATTTTGATACAGACCAGCCCCTGTTCTCACATCCTTTGATTAAACAATTCCTCAGAGGAGCTTCTAATATCAGACACCCCCCCCCCCAGAAGGCCAGCCTCGCCAGCCTGGGACCTGAATTATGTTTTGGAAAAACTAACCTTACCACCCTTTGAACCTGCTGCTTCAGCAGGACTGAAATACCTCTCCTGGAAGACTGGTTTCCTACTAGCTATCACCTCAGCCAGGAGGGTTTCAGAAATTCAGGCACTGATTGCCATTGAGCCCTTCATCATTTTCCATGCAGACAGGGTCTCCTTGCGGACTAACCCCTCCTTTATGCTCAAGGTGGTATCTAATGTGACTCTAAACCAGGCCATTCATTTACCCACCTTCTTTCCTAACCCTCAAAACAAGGGAGAAAGAATTCTGCACTCACTAGACATGCACAGACAGCTCAGATACTACTTGGACCATGCTAAACCCTTCAGGAAAACAGATCAATTTCTTGTCAGCTTTTCCCCAGGGGCAGAGGGGAAGCCCATTTCCAAGCAAACTATTTCCAAATGGATATCCCACAGTATCCATTTCTGCTACAGATTACATGTGAAACCACCCCCTAAGTCTATCCGTACCCATTCCACTAGGGCAGCCTCCACTTCCACAGCATTTCTCAGAGGAGCTCCCACCAGGGACATCTTGGAAGGTGCCACCTGGACCTCTGTCCATACCTTTACAAAGCACTACCATCTACCTCTTTTCTCTAAGGCTGGGGCAGGATTTGCCTCTGCAGTTCTGCAGGGCATGCTTACCCATGCCTAGGTCTCTAACTAATTCTTCCACCCCTCTCCTCAGCTTTGGGAATCCTCCCACAGGTGATGACTGCAACAGTGAAACACGAAGAACATAGTACAGTTGTGTGCACTTACCATAAATGTAGATGCTCAGGTGTATTCACTGTTGCAGTCCTGGTTTCTCCCTCTTTCCCCCTTATATCCTCTATCCTTACGGAGACATAAGCTTCTTATGGTGGCTTTTAACCACCAGGATCACTTTACCATATTTCCTTGGGCTTATGATTAGTTAGGGCAAGAAAAACTGATGTAATGGCGTCAGCTGCCTTGCTTTATAGCACTGATGACCTGACATCAGTCAGCACGTGACAGCAGCCGACGCAGAAAAATATTGACTCTGGTATTTGGGACGGACGAGGACTACCACAGCAGGAATAACCCACTGGTGATGGCTTTAACAGTGAATACACTCAAATATCTACATTTATGGTAAGTGCACACAACTGTACTTTCTTCTTTCTTTGTCCCAGTCTTATCTGGCCCAGGAAAATGATAAGATGGGAGTGGGTTACAGAATCCTGTGAAATGCTGTAGGAATGCAAGCATATAATCCTCATTCAGAATCCTTTAGACCCCTTTCATATTCCTACTGCAGAATTGTAGGATAAGGAAGATGAGGTAGGAGGTACCTGCAGTGTTAGTATATGCAACAAGCTCAGTTAAGAGGTGAGAATAATAGTGCAGCAGGGAAAGGAAAGAGAAATTTGAAGTTGCAAGCCATACATACTTGAAAATTTCCACATATTCAAAACCATCTACCTGGTTACAGATTTAATTTTTATTTCAACTGGGTAAGTGAGCTGGTCTGGGGAAACTTTTGAGTCATGGCTCCAACCTTAAAATCAAGGGTAAATGCAATTTATATAGAACATTTAGTGTAGTTAATTACTTGGCATGTTTTGGAGCATGACAGTCCACCAGTGTGCTTGCAGAAAACCCACTCATTGTAAGAGTAAACACAGAAAACTCCACACAAACCATAACAAGAAGCCAGGCTTCAGTCTCAGATGCTGTGAGGCAGTGATCTTTCCAGTGAGCTACTGCACTATTCCAGGAGTGCATCTTCTTCACTTTTCTGTTGGAACATAATTGGTTGTGTGAACTAGAATGCACAGCTTCATGGCTTTTAGCATTTTTGTCTCACAGAGCTTGGTTTTCCAGTTGGACCTCAGCTGCTGTGCCTTATGTGTGTATTCTACATTCTTCCATATGTCCAAATAGATTTTTACTGGGTGCTTCAGTTTCCTCCCACATCCCATATGCATGTCATAGATGAATTGGCAACTTTTCAAATTGCCTGCGGGTGTGATTGAGTCTCCATTCTGCAGCAGACTGGTATTCTATCCAGGATTATTTTCTCTTTCTTGTGCCCAGTGAAAGAATCTCTGTCTTCCCCGTGAACCTGAACTGAATTGGGGAATGAATAAATTAATGAAGGAATGACTGTATTTTTATATGTGTTTAAGATTTAGTTAAGTAAGTTAGGGGATATGATAGACTTACTCAATTTCTAGGTTGTTTCTCTACAGTGTTTGAAATTACTTTATTACTGAATCCTGTTAGAAATACTAAAGTTAAGGCTCCAGTTTACCATCTGATGCACAATACTTGTGAAGTATATATCAGTGATTAATCAATTTTTAGATGTGTTATGTATTATGGAAGGAAATGTCATTTATCCCAGAGAGAAATGGAATATATTTCTGTTAATCAGGGACCCACCTTACAGTGTAACGTAAACAAAATAACTGCAGACCTTCAGGAATATTTTTGACCTTCAGCAGAAGTATACTCCTAGTGTTGCAGTAGTGAATTGCAGATTCAGTCTCAGGCTGTCTATGTAGCAATTCCGATCTGTGTAGCATACTTGGATAAAGGGAGTCAAGTAGAGTAGTCACAACAGTTATTGAGTAAACAGGGAGAAACAAACACAGATTGGACAAATGTGCTGTAGCCTTCTTCAGGTTCATTAGAAAAAGAAGGAAAACAAAGGCACTATAGTAAGGCTGTAAAGAGAGGTCAGTAGATAGTAGACTGAAAATACATAAAAGGGAGTGGAGAAACTGAACATCCTATGTGATCTGTAGACAGAAAATGTTGTGTCTGTGTCTATGGATCAGATGTCTCTAAAGATTGAGAGATCCCCAGGTGCAAGACAGAAGCACAGACTTCTTGTGCATACATATTTTATTTGTACATTCATAAACATTAATTTTCCTCTTTTTGTTCACAGTTTGAGCTTGACGCTGCTGCTCAGTGCAGTTTGTCAGAAATTACACTGTCATAGTGCTGTTATATCAGAATTTTAAAGGTTCCAGGCTTTGATGTCATGGGGGATAAGACCCTGAGTACATCTTGGGAAAAGTGTGATTGATTAGTGACCTCAGTATCTTTGGAGCTCGCAGAGATGATAGGTATATCCATCCTGGGAGGAGTGGAAGTTTGCTGGGGGGGTTGCATCTCTTGTTGAGCCTGCTACAGTCTGGGACTTAGAGAGATTAGTAGTCTTGGCATGTTGGTTGAGGAGGCATGGCTGTTCTAGGGCCTGGGGCCAACATATTCTCAAAGGCCGCTTCTCATTGCCCTCCCTGGCTAAAATGCAGTAATGACAGCACATTAGTGGATACACCTGGTGCACCTATCACCACAGGTGGTGCTTCTGGCTCCTCTCTGTGCCTCCTTCACAGACCAACAATGACAGCCACGTGTGAGGGAGGAAATGTGTGGTAACAAATATCTGCCATTCCCTTTCCCTCTATTAGTTGGTACTATGTGGAGATTGAAGCTGTGAGAAGGAGACAAGCAGCTGTTAGTCAAAGCTGAAGGTTGCTGAAAAACTAAAAAAAAAAAATACATTTCTAATGTTGCTTACCTTCACATAGACTGGATAGGTCCCACTTGATCTACTTCAGCTTACAGGTGCTGAACTCCCTGATGACAGGTTTCCATGGAAATTCCCTGACAGGGCAGCTTCTAATTCACTGCCAGCAGTGATTCCCTTTTCTTTTTTGGCTAAACATTTAAGCAACAATGGAGTTCGCATATATAAGCTTGAAGGGTGTGTGGGAGTGGTCCCCCAAAAAAAAAATGCTTATTTTAAAATCTTCTGTTGGATTGCATCCTCTCATGCAGTTCTAACTCGGTGAGTTGGATCCTCATTGAGTTGTACTTTGGAGATTTATGGGGAAACATAACGTTGCTTGGTTTACATCAAAGATGAGGTAATTCCATGGGCTATAAATTCATGGAGAAGCTGGAGAGTGAGCAAACGCTGATAAATAGGATGAACATTTATGGAAAAAAGAGAGAGAGGTATACCCTAGTTATTTTGTGGTATAAAATGGTGCTTTAAAGGAATGCTTCTGGTGGCATATCAATACAGTTCATCTTCTGTGGTGTACTTCATATTAGGTTTGCACATCTCAAAAGAGTTGCTTTATGAATTTATCTCCCGGAATTTCACATCATATATAACATTCATGTTTCTGAGTAAAAAAAAAAAGCACATAACAAGAATTTTGTAGACATGTCAACTTTTCCTCACACTGGGGCTGTAAATCTGTTGAGGTTCTGGAGTTGCAGACTTTCTGTGAAGAGGCATCATTGTTGTCACAGGCAAGTGGAAGTGCCCAGGTGACACTGAACGACATGTCAAGTGATACCTCTGAGTAAATAACACAGGGAAGAAATGTGAGATGAGTGATTAAGCATTTTCTTCAGCTGAAAGAAAAGCTTATTATAGTGTCTGTAAAAGAAGGCTAGGGATGCAAACTTCTCAGAGACTGGAAGATAGTGAAACTATTACCAGAAATTAAGCAAGCGGTAATTCTGAGTACTTCTGTTCCCTGTGAAAGGAAGTAAGATTCTGAAGAAAAGGTTAGGGTGGTGTAATCTAATTTACTGGAGTATAGAGTGTACTGCAAGAAACAGTGTGCTTGCCATCAAAATCACTGCAGTATAGCACCCCGCCTCCTGCTGATCATTTTATGGGCACTAGAACAAAATAAAATTAGCAATGCCTACTTACTCCATTGCAGGGAAGTTTATGCTAAATAGATCAGGATGGGATAAACAATATTTGTTTTATTTGATCCAGAACACCTGACTAATGGACTTTACATTGGCTTCCACCCTGGTCATTGAAGGTTGTGCCACTTACCATCATTTCTGTACACTGCTGTGTGTTACCTTTAAGGTTCCTGACATAGCTGATGAAGGATTATTGATTGTCGTTAGCCTGGAAGGCTATCCTGACCTCATAATTGGTCTTGCTGCACTTTATTAAACCTCTTAGTTTCTCATTTTTTTTTTAAATCAGAGGGCTCTTGTCTCTGTGAGAGTTGCTCTTTCTGATTTGGCCATGAATTTTTTCTTTTGTTATCTATCCTGTCAAGGTTAGGATTCCACCAGTGGGGTTTGTTTTTGATGTTAGATCTTGGTTTACTTCTGGTAGGTATAGCAGCCTCTGTGCAACCATATACATATTTGTACAGTGTTTCTGTGAAGAATTCTGCATAGGCAGCTATGTTCTCAAGGTTTGTGGAAGCCTTGAATTTTGACAGACTGTCACTTAATAGGATGTAGTTTGCTTTAGAATTGTTCCACTGTTACTGATTTAGTTGGGTTTTCCAGGTTGATTTTTATTTTGAGGAAGACAGCTTTTGTGATCCAACCTCACCAACAAGGACATGACACGGGAGGAGGGGGGGGTGCAGCAGTCTCCCATATTAATGAGTACCAGGTCTAGTATGTTTGAGCCCCTGGTTAGAGTGAGCACTATCTGGTCCAGGCTGTTTGTGTTGACACAGTCCAGGAAACATGGAGGCTGCGATTTAGAGGCAGTCTACATTTCTCAGTCTATAGAGGGGTAGCTAAAGTCTCCCCGTAGGTCCAAGTAAAAGTTGTGAGTTTTGTTGGTCATAGAAGGTGACCTGTAGCAGGCCAGGACATGGTACATGACTTTGTTTATGGAGACCTGGACATGAGTGAACTCTAGGACATCATCCTGTTTAACTAACCTGGAGCTGTATTTGTTGCTAACGGATATCAAGACACTTTCACCTTCAGCTCCTGTCTGTGCTATTGTTCATCAAGATGTGTGGAAGGCACTGCTGCAGAACTTTCTGCAGCTTTAAACCAAGTCTTGGTAATAGTACAGATGTCTACATTCTCCAGAGTGAGGAGAGTTGTAGAGTATGGAGTTTCTTCTTTAGGCTATACCAAATACTGTAGAGGTAGATGTTTATATCACACTTCTGCCATTTATTGAGAAAAAGCTCTAAGGTGAAGCTGCTCTTTTCCTGGATATTTTCCTGAATAGTGGTGAGTATGTCCCATCGTGGAATGACAGCCAACTCCAATGCATCATGCTTAAAAGGGTAGTTCTGTAATGCCTGTTGGAAAATGATGAATTAAGTATTGAAGAAGCTGGATATAATGAAAGCCCTCTGAATCTTTACTAAGGATGTTCCCAAACATTCTGTTTGTGTAGGTTGTGAGAGTGAGGAGAAGCAAATTATTGTCTCAGAACAGTTCATTCAGCAAGATTCTTTTTGTGATGTTGCCAATAATCTCATGCAATCTGTTTACTACTGTGTGAAACCCTGTGTGAAACCTTCTGTCTATGGGAGAATGCCAAGGGTCGCCTGATGGTTGTCATTCTTCTAAAAAAAAATAGTTGCATGTGGCTGTAAAGGAATTATTTGTATCATTTTCTCCAAAGAACCTTATCTATCATTGGAACATATCATTTCATTATAATTGTTTGTAATCTTTCACTAGAGGATGCCTATATTGGCTCAGCATTCATTGCTGTGCAAGTCCAGTGTTCTTCCTTATAGAAAAGACAGGAGAGCAAAGAGGGTTATATAATTTGAGAACATACGGACAATAAATTAAAAAAAAATGATCAAAACAAGACATCAGAAGCTGAGTCAACAGCTGTATATTTATGTTTCCCTGTTTAAAGTAAGTAACATTTCTCTTCTGTCGATATTTGTAAATGTTCAAAAATCATTTGCAGCATTCAGTTCTGTGGTATAAACTTTTTGTAGTTTTTGAGGAGAGTTTCTGCATGATGTTCTTCGTGTTTCACTGTTGCAGTCATCACATTTGGGTTATCTGCCTCCAGATAGCCCTCAGCCGGCATGAATACCAGAGTCTTCGGATTTCTGCATCAGATGCTGTCTCCTCTTCCATGACGTCAGGTCGTCATGGGTATAAAACATGCAGCTGACACCATTACATCAGGCTTTCTTGCCGTGCGGTTCCCGAAGCAGAAGCAGTTCACAAGTGCCGGTCGGCCGACTCCTGAAATTTTCATTTTCGAGTTTCAGATCTGAAGTCTTCAAAAAAGATAAGTATCCCGTTGGGGATTCTTTTTCTTGCTCCAACCGATGTCAGTAAAAGTTAACAATTGTCTTACCTGTGGAAAGCAAATACCTCATAGAGATTTTCATTCGTACTGTATCCCCTGTTTAGGCCCAGACCACGACGTCCCTCACTATTGGTTTTATGCCTTATTCAACCCCCAAACTATTCGTCGTCAGGCTATCTTTGCAGACAATTACTTTTGCTCTCAGTCTCTGTACTCCAAAATGGCTTTGTTAAGCCATCTGACTACTGATCTTCTGAAAAAACGTAAGGATAAAGACAGAGACAGACCGCTTAGATCCAAAACTGCCAAAGACGCTTCCGTTAAGCTAGTCGCCAGACCGCCAGTACTCAGTGAGGTGCTTTTGCAGCCCCTGATACCCTCTACTTCAGATTCGCAGGCCTCTACTGAGACCCATTCGGAGTCTGGTATGCCGCAAGATGCTTCTTCGACTATGGAACCTGCGGATGTCTCTACCTTGGATGGGTCCGGAGCCGCTGTGCAGGCACCGGCTCCTGAGGGTGTATTCAGGCCTACAGACTTGCATTTTAAACTGATGCCATCATTTTCATCCAGGTCTAAAATTCGCACCACACCTAGAAAACTGAAGACCAAACCGCAGGCTCAGTCCCATATGCCTAAAAAACAAATGCTTAGAATGGCTGAAGACCTTATTACCTTAATTAGGGAAAGCCAGCCTTCCCCCTCTAAGACACCTAGAACTGATTTTCTTTCTGATTCTTCTGATCAGGAATCTGATTTTTCTGCTCCTTCTGATTACCAGGATTTGCTCTTATCTACTTATGAGAATTCTGATGCAGAGGATTCCATTCCCTCTGCTTTCCCTCCAGAAGATTTTTCTTTCGGTGAAACCTTGTACACTCTTAGGGAGCATTTCTGCTGAGAAAGCCAGGATTACTCTGACTCCAAAAAGAGGCTTAGGGAATTCTTACTCCTACCTCAACACAGGCCTTTAGCTATCCCTCCTGTTCTGGACATTGTAGATGATGCTTTCTTGGAGTCAAGCCTTTCCCCAGACACTTTACCTCCAGCGCCCAGAAAACCTGACAGGTATTACAGAGTACCTGACTCTCACATGTTCCTCTTCAAGAATCCCTCTGCAGATCCAGAGACCATTTCCCAAGGACCAAAAGGCATTAAGGCTACTACTGCCAAAAATCCTACCCCTTCTGATAGAGATTCTAGAGCTTTATACAGATGGGGTAAGAAGGTATATACTTCTGCTACTTTGGCCATTAGGGCTTTAAATTGCCAATTTCATATGTTAAAGTATCAGCAGCATGTTATGGGCCTACTTAAACAGAAAATTATGTCGATTCCTGACTGTACTGAACACAAAGAATTACAGGATTTAATGCATTCTGCAGAACAAGTCGGTAAGCATACTTTGCAATGTGGTTTTGACGCTTTAGAATCATCTTGCAGGGCTGCTGTCACTAGGTCTGTACTTAAAAGGCATGCTTGGCTTAAGGAACAAAACTTGCCAGATCACGTAAAAGCTAAATTACTGGATGCTCCCTTAAACCAAGACCGCCTTTTTGGCAACAAAGCAGAAGAAGTCCTCAAAAGGATGGAGGAAAAAGCTAAATCTATGCAAACTCTTAAAGATTTCCTTCAAGTACAGCCTCCCAGATTCAGTAGGCATTGGCCTTCAAAGAACTGGTCCTTTCCAGTCCCTTCTAGGCCTTTTCAGTCCAAACCCAGGAACAGCAGACCACCTAGGCAACAGTCTCAGGCTATGCACAGACCTAAACAGTGGGTGGCTCCCACCTCCAAAGCAAGGAGTAGTAAGCCACCCCCTACGGAAAAATGGCACAATGACTTAACCTTAATCCTTCCAAACCCTGCTCTACTACTACTCCCTTAGGAGGAAAACTCGCCATGCATGCAAAAAAACTGGGAACTCATTACCCAGGACAAATGGGTTTTGAACATATTTTCTCAAGGATACAGATTCCACTTCCACACCCTACCAACCCCAAATGTTTGGCCAGACCTACCCCCCAAATCAATGGGCAGAGGCCCAACAGCAGGTTCTCTCTCTTCTCAATATCAGGGCTATCCAGCCAGTCCCAGCAGAACAAAGGGGACAAGGTTTTTATTCAAGACCTTTTCTGGTACCCAGAAATGACAACTCCTGGCATCCTGTCCTGAACCTCTCTATTCTCAACACCTTTCTTTCTGGTAGTTCCAAAATTCAAAATGCTAACTCTGCAACAGCTTCTCCCCATGCTAGCCAAGGATGCCTGGCTGGCAACCCTAGACATAAAGGAAGCTTACCTGCACATTCCAATAAGGGAATCTTTCATGCACTGTCAGTTCTCTGTGCTTCCCTTTGGCTTATCTACTGTACCCAGGGTATTCACAAAGTGTCTAGCTCCAACCATTGCATTTTGCAGGCAGAGAAATATTCAAATTTACCCATATTTGGATGATTGTCTGATTCAGGTAGAAAGCCAGGACCTGCTGTTACAACACCTGGCATTCATAAAGAAACTTCTAATCTCACTGGGGTACACCATCAGCGAAAAGAAATCTCACCTAGTACCCTGCCAACAGATTGTATTCCTGGGAGCAAGCTTGAACACAACTTCCCAGATGGCATTCCTCACTCTGGCGAAAAAAGTTTATCTGACAACCTACTTCAAACTGTTGGCCACAAAACCCCAGCTATCTGCAAGGAAAATACTGCAAGCCCTGGGGTTCATGGCCTCTTGCATTTTACTAATTCCATATGTGAGACTGCATATGAGGAAACTTCAATGGTATCTAAAAAGCCTATGGTGTCAACATTCTTAGGACCTGGAAACAATGATTTCTATCATTCCTTGTATCAAGACAGAGTTCCTTTGGTGGGCAGAGGCTTGCTACCACAACAAGGGACTCCCTTTCACTCTACCCCCTGCCGCCCAAACCCTGACAACAGACGCATCAGACTATGCGGGCTCACATGGCAGAGCAGTGCATTCATGGCAAATGGTCCCCAAGACAGATGCATATCAATCAAAAAGAAATGTTAGCTGTACAGAATGCTCTGACAGCCTTTAAAGACCGTATTCTTCCAGGACAACTATTGGTAAAGACAGACAACACCACAGTTATGTGGTACATAAACAAGCGGGGGGGGGGACCCACTCATGCCTCCTCTGTGGACTAGCCATAGCTCTGTGGAACACAACCTTGAGCTACCAAGTACACCTGCAAGCTCAGTTCCTGTCAGGCAAACTAAATTCACTGGCAGATGACTTAAGCAGAAATCTCATGGACCCACACGAATGGAAACTAGAACCCAAAATATTCAACCTCTTGAGGAACAAATGGGGGACACCAGAGGTAGACCTGTTTGTCTCCCCTCATAACTGCCAATTGCGCAAATTCTGCACAAGAACTCCCCACAGCCAAGCTTGAAAAGTGGATGTCCTGTCCTTTACCTGGGTAAGCCGCTCAGTTTATGCCTTTCCCCCTTTGCCTCTCCTCTCGAAGGTTCTACTAAAGATCAAACAGGACAAGCCAAGGACAATACCGATTGCACCAGACTGGCCACGCCAGCACTAGTACTTCCTCTTGCACAGTATGACACTGCTACAACCATGACACCAGCCTAAGACCCCTTCCTTGCTGTCCCAGCAGGCGGGCCAGATTCTGCACCCTCAGCTTCAAACCCTGAACCTTGCAGCCTGGCTTATTCCTTGAGCTCTCCCTTAGCATCCCTCAGTAAGCAGGTACTGGATGTCATTCTGGAGGCAGGAGGCCTAGTACTAGAAAATCCTATGCTGAAATGTGGAAAAAATACTGTTCCTGGAGCCTGGCTCAGGAGGGAATGGGCACAACAGTGCCCATCGTACCTCCGATTCTACAGTACTTAACAGAAATGCTCCACAGGGGCCAATCCTTCTCGTCAATTAAAATTAATGCCTCTGCCATTTCAGCACATTATAATACTGAGCCACCCCTCTTTTCTCATCCCTTGCTAAAGCAATTCCTTAGAGGGGCCAAAAATTTAAGACCCCCAGGAGAGCTCCCACTCCAGCCGGGGACCTTCAATTTGTATTGGAAAAGCTCACTCTTCCCCCCTTTGAACAAGCTGCTACAGCAGAGTTGAAATTCCTTTCTTGGAAAACAGCCTTCCTGCTAGCCATCACTTCAGCAAGAAGAATGTCCAAATTACAGGCCCTCATGGCAGGGGGACCCTTCATTATCTTCCATGCGGACAAGGTTTCCCTCAGGACTAATCCTTCCTTTATGCCCAAGGTGGTGTCTTCTGTGGCCCTAAATAAGTCCATTCATTTGCCTACTTTTTTCCCTAATCTGCAAAACAAAGGGGAACGAATACTGCACTCTCTGGACGTGCACAGACAACTTAGATTCTATTTGGACAGGACTAAGCCTATCAGAAAATCTGAGCAGCTGCTAGTTAGCTTTACTGCAGGGGCAGAGGGGAAGGCCATTTCAAAGCAAACCATTTCAAAATGGATAGCCCATTGCATTCTTTTATGCTACAAGCACCATGGCAAACCTACCCCACAGGGGATAAGATCACATTCCATCAGGGCTGCATCTACCTCTGCGGCATTTCTCAGAGGGGTCCCTACCAGGGACATCCTAGAAGCTGCCAACTGGAGCTCTGTACATACTTTCACCAAGCATTACCACTTGCCTACCTTTTCTAAATCCAGAGCTGGTTTTGCCACTGCATTCTTGCATGAATTAATAGCTGGCCCTAATGCTCTTTAACTTCCTCCTCCCTTCCTTAGCTTTGAGAATCAGCCCAAGTGTGATGACTGCAACAGTGAAACACGAAGAACATAGTACAGTTGTGTATACCTACCATAAATGTAGATGTTCGAGTGTACTCACTGTTGCAGTCCTGGTTACCCTCCCTCCAGCCCCTTGACTTCTCTGGGCTTTATCTCTCCTTCTGGTTGGTATATTTATTTTTTCCTGTGTTTTTGCTTTTTGATGGGGGTTCACTATACCATTTAATTGCTTCCCTTTGTGGGGGCACCTGATGTCTGGGGCAAGAAAAAACTGATGTAATAGCGTCAGCTGCATGCTTTATACCCCTGACGTCCTGACGTCATGGAAGAGGAGACAGCATCTGACGCAGAAATCTGAAGACTCTGGTATTCAGGCCGGCTGAGGGCTACCTGCAGGCAGATAACCCAAATGTGACGACTGCAACAGTGAATACACTTGAACATCTACATTTAGGGTAAGTGTACACAACTGTACTTTTTAAGTGCTTGGACAAGTATGAGAAGCAGGCATGTCTTATAAAAGGAAAAGGTATATAGATTATTTTTTAGTGTCTTTGTGAATATGTGTGCATATAGTGGAGTGTTTGTGAGTGTGAGTGCATATGATATAAGAGAAGTGTTGTTGTCTCTTTTAAGTACTGCCCAGCTGTTGTTAGCTATGGGTGGTATTCATAGATTGGTAGTGTACACGTACGTAATGGCTATGAGTGAAAAGCGCCACTACGCTCAAATGTAAATATGCTAAATGCAGTCCATTTGCTATGAATAAGGAAAAGCAAAGGCATTTTGAAAAACCATGCCTACTTAAGGCAAAAATTAAAGTATCTAAAGTCAAAGATTAAGTAAATATGAATCGATATCTGAAAACCGTAAGCCTCGTATTACTTCATAGTATTTTATATATATTTGGATATTAGAGGCAGATACAGCTATGTTCAGTCATTTTTAAAATACCTGAGGCAATCTCTGGACTGCACAGCTTTTATTATTAATATTTAAAAAAAAATAAAGAGGTCTAATATATTTTATGTGGGGTATCTTTATGTGGACATCCTGATAGTTTCATTAAAGAAAAGAATGAGGGAGATGGGAAAGGTGAAAAAGAGGAGACACAACAAAGAGGGGAACACAGAAGGAAAAACATCAAGAAGGTTGTGCCAGAGTAGGTGTGAGAGGAGGGGCACAATGCTTTTCCCAGGGGGATAGACCCCCTTTTTTCACCAATTGTTTTATATGAGAGGGTAGTGTGGGTGGGAAATAGGTTAAGAGGGTGTAGGTTAAAGGATAAGGGGAAAAGGGTTGATGTGCCTTCAGGAGTCCTAGCCCATAGAGCCTCAAACATTTCCACTGACAGATAGATAGGCATTTGACGACCTCGATATTGAGGGATGGGGCCTGTGGTTGTATAGTGGTTGGCACTAGCTGGGGCAACCTGTCGTCTAGATCCTGGAGTGAAGCCTCAAATGTCTGAATCCCCTGAACAACTACCTAATCCAGCACATCCTCAACCAAGTTCTGAAGCCTCCATTTTGTGAAGCTTGCTGCCATGTGCTGGAGTAGCTTAAAGACTGGTGCCAATGGCCCAGCATTGTAAAGATGTCCCTGTATGGACATTGGGCAAACTTACTGAAGTAAAGCACAGAATGTATGGGAAGTGTTTATTTGTACTTTTATTTGAAAGTGTATGAGAGGTTGTTATGCAAACTTTGGGATGAAATGTTACGGGAAGTGCTTAAACACAATTTTGGGATGAAATGGTATGGAAAGTGTTTTTGCTTACTTGTAAGGACAGTGATTGATATCATGTAGTGGTAAGGTTTACATGTTGCAGTCCACTATGCAAACATAATCATCATATTTTGCCTGATATGCATTTGTTTGCAATATTTTACTGAGAACACCTGTCATAAATAATTGCAACTTATAAAATCAGTGCTAGACAGAAATGCTGCTCTTACCTAAGTCTTGTTTGCAGTACTGTACTGAATGCAATGTATTCATTCAGGTACTAATATCTGTAAGTAATTTGATTATATACTTTAATAACATTAGTTTCTCTGTTTCTTTCTTTCTCACTGTTTCTTGCAGTAATATAGTGAGTGCATTATATTCCTTCAGTTACTGCGCTCTGTCAGTACTTTCTTTATATACAGCAATAAAATCAGTTAAAGACAGTACTGCACTTATATATTGACATATGTTTCTGTATTGCTTGCAGAAATGTACTGAATGCACTCTGTTTATTTATTATTTATTGACATTTGATTATCAGCAAAGGTCTGACTGGGTAGGAGTCCATTTTCAGTGGCTGCCTGGGAATAAAAGCTCCAAAGTATTACAAAACATTTTAAGAACAATAATTTTTCAATCTTTAAAATGATACAAAAACAGCTATAGTTTAAATAATTATACCAAATTAGAGATAGTATGGAAACAGTGGTTAAGAATAAATAACAAGCTATAAGAAAGACAATGATTTAAAATTTAGAGAAATTTAGCCTGTTTATATAGAAATTAAAGGAAGTTAGTATAACACAAACAGTAATTGCAACATGAAGTGATAGAAAACATGCTTATGGTATATTTAGAGAGAAAGCCATGGGAGAGAAATTGATAGAAGTAAGAAAGTGAATGAAGAAGGGAGAGTAAGTATGTTTAAGGTATGAAGTGGTATTTGTTCACATTTATGAACAACTCTATTGCTTCAGATAATTCTGTATGACTTACTGTTCATTATTTCCCCGTGTATATATTACTGAAATCAGTTAAACACAGAATTACTATATACTAATCTAATCAGGCTTACTGGGGGACTCAGCCAGCTGCTCCAGTCACTACTCCTGCTGTCTCCTCTTACAGCAAACCTCTGACATACAGAGAAGAAATAAGACAATTCTTGTTTACCTGTATTTGACATTTTTTGCCTTTTACATATAACCGAGTGGCCTCCGAAAGACATGCGTGAATGGGTATGCCTTCGCTGAAGGTTGGGCGTCAGGCTGGCAACTCGGCACCATAAAAAATGTACTGCCAATCATTAGCGGACCGGAGTTCCGCTGTGGCGACCCCTAACCGGGAAAAGCCAAAAAAGACAAACAATATAACTTTATTGTTATTGTTTCTAAGCCACTATATTCATTGCATTATTTGCTTACCTATGTATTTACGCAAATGTATAATATTATCTGAATTCTCATACTTTGCTAATCTTCCCATTAATGTCAGTAATAAACCATAGTAGAAAGTTATGGTGTAATGTTTTTTTTTTCAATATTTATGCTTTGCATGTAACAGTATCTAAACTTGGTTCATCATGAATGTGCAGACAAACAAAACAATGTAGCAAGTTATGGAAGTTTTCATTTCCTGAGTTGTACAAATGTGTGTGCTTGATAGTTTTCTTCCTGAACAATTCTAAGCATATAAGGTGATGATTTAGAATGTATACAGAAGTAATACAGAGATGCTCTTTGTGTTTCACTGTTGCAGTCATTACACTTGGGTTATCTGCATGCAGGTAGCCCTCAGTCGGCCCGAATACCAGAGACTTAGTATTTCTGTGTCGGTTGCTGTTGCTCCAGGACTGACGTCAGGTCATCAGGGGTATAAAAACAGGCAGCCAACGCCATTACATCAGTCTTTCTTGCAGAGGAGCCCGAAGCAGAAGCAGGTTGCACGACTGCCAGTCGGCCACTGCCTGAGTTTTCATTTACGAACAGAATCATCCTGAAGTCTTCTAAAGCTAAGTACCCCTTTGGGGATCCTTTCTTCTTGCTCTAACCGATATCAGAAAAAGTTAACAATTGTCTTGCCTGTGGAAAGCAAATACCAATCTGAGATTTTCATTCTTACTGCATCACCTGTTTAGGCCCAGACCACGATGTACCTCGCTGTCGGTTTTGTGCCTTGTTCAACACCTAAACCATTAGTTGTTGGGCCCTTTTTGTTGCTAAATACTTTTGTTCTCGATCTCCATATTCTGAAATGGCATCGATAAGCCATCCGACTACCGATATTCTGAAAAAAAGTAAGGATAAAGACAGAGACAGACCGCACAGGTCCAAAGATGCCGACGACGCTTCCGTTAACCTAGTCGCCAGTTCACTGGTACTCAGTGAGGTGCTTTTGCAGCCCCTGATGCCCGCTTCAGTGGATTCACAGGCCTCTACTGAGACCTGTTTGGAGTCCGGTATGATGCGAGATTCTTCTTCGACTATGGAACCTGTAGATGTTCATCGTGTTACCGTGCTGCAGTCATCACACTTGGGGTTATCCTGTCATCAGGCGGTCCAGCAGTCGGCTGGAATTCCAAAGTCTTGATCCAGCGTCGGTTGCTGTCGCTTCTTCCCTGACGTCAGTGTGCCAGGGATATATATAATGCAACCGACGCCATTTTCTTCACTCTTTCTTGCCGTGCAGTGCCCGAAGCAGAAGCAGTTCGCAAGTGCCGGTTGGCCGACTACTGAGATTTTCGAATTTGAATTTCAGACCGAAGTCTTCTATAAAGCTAAGTACCCCATTGGGGAAACTTTTCTTGCCTCAGACTGATGTCAGAAAAAGTTAATAATTGTATTTCTTGTGGGAAGCAAATACCTCATAAGGATTTTCATTCTTATTGCAAACCTTGCCTAGGCCCAGACCACGACGTCACTTGTTGTCGTTTTTGTGCTAGGTTTAATAAACGCACTATTAAAAGACGCTTTGATTTTGCACGACACTACTTCGGTAGGAAATTTAACTACACCATGCCATCGGAGCAACCGACTACCGGCGTGCACAAAAAACGCAAGGATAAGGACAGACAGCCCAGGCCTAAGCCAGATTCTGAGGCCTCGACTGGCCTGGTCTCCGGTTCTCCGGTCCTCAGTGAGGCTCCGACGCAGCCCCTGACTACCGCAGATCTGGAACCCGAGACCGCTTCAGAATTTTTGACGGAATGTACCAGGCCGACGCAGCCATTTAGTGCAGGCCCTACCGACGACATTGCTGAAAAAGATGTCGGTGCTGCAGAAACGCCATCAGTTTCTGAAGGCATTTTCAGACCGACGACGCTCACCATTAAATCGTTTTCTAAGACGAAGCCTCCTATTAAATCTAAAAAGACTGCACTTCAGTCCCCTGTTCAAGGCCCCATGCCTAAGAAACAGATGCTCAAAATGGCTGAAGATTTGATCACTTTAATCAGGGGTTCCCAGCCCCCTCCTGACAAAAGGCCTAGACAAGAGGAAGATTATGCATCCTCTGAACAAGTGTCCATTTCTTCAGACTCCTCTGAGGACCAAGATTACTCTTTCTCCCCTTATGAAGATTCAGATGCTGAGGATTCCATTCCCTCAGCTTCTCCTCCTGAAGACTACTTCTTTGGGGAAACTTGACACACTATGAGGGAACATTTTCACTGGGAAGGTCAGGACTACTCTGACTCGAAGAAAAGGCTCAGAGAGTTTCTTTTACTCCCCCAACACAGACCACTTGCCATCCCACCAGTTTTAGACATTGTGGATGATGTCTATTTAGAATCCAGTTTGAACCCTGATTCTCTTCCTCCTGCTCCGGCTAAGCCAGACAGATATTATAGAGTGCCTGATTCCCACAAATTTCTTTACAAAAGCCCTGTTGCTGACCCAGAGACAATCTCCCAGGGTCCCAAGGGGGCTAAGGCTTCTATGGCTAAAAGTCCTGTACCTTCTGAGAGGGATTCCAGAGCACTAGACAGGTGGGCGAAAAAGGTTTACACCTCAGCCACTCTAGCTATGAAGGCACTAAATTTCCAATTTCACATGCTTAAGTATCAGCAATTTCTAATCTCTCAGTTAAAGCAAAAAATGACCACTCTCCCTCAACAATCTGAATTGAAAGAAATGCAGGGTCTGTTGCATGCCACTGAACAGGTGGGCAAACATACCTTACAATGTGGGTTTGATTCTTTGGAGGCCTCCTGCAGAGCAGCTGTCACTGGGTCTGTTATACGTAGGCATGCTTGGTTAAAGGAACAAACTCTACTTGATCATGTTAAAGCAAAACTTCTAGATGCTCCCTTATAGCAGGATGTTCTTTTTGGAGTTAAAGCAGAAGAAGTCTTAAAGAAAATGGAGGATAAGGCAAAATCTATGCAGACAGTCAAAGATTTCCTACAGGTACAGCCCCCTTGCTTCAGCAGAAACTGGCCAACAAAAAATTGATCCTTTCCAGCTACAGACAGACCACAGAGGGGTAAATACAGACGCCCAAGGGGCAGAGGACAACCACAAGCCCAGTACAAACCTCGCCAATGGGGCACTACAACACAGAAGGGAGGAGAAGACAGGTCCCAATCTACCAGAAGGCAAATTCAATGACTTGCACCTCATCTGACCAAGCAACACTCTCTTGGCAGCCCCCTTGGGAGGAAAACTTGCACTTTTTTCAGACAACTGGCACATTGTCACAAAGGACAAATGGGTCCTAGACATAATTTTACGAGGATACAGATTCCATTTTCACACCTTGCCAATGAAAAGAGGAATGCCAAACCTGCCACAAAATCAATGGGCAGAGGCACAAAAGCAAATTACAGCTCTCATGGACATGAGAGCCATTCAACTGGTACCTACTCGAGAGCAAGGTCAAGGATTTTACTCAAGACTTTTTCTAGTGCCCAGAAAGGACAATGCCTGGAGACCAATTCTGGACCTTTCAATTCTAAACACCTACTTGCAAGTACCCAAATTCAAGATGCTAACACTACAGCAGCTTCTTCCCATGTTGGGCAAGGAAGCATGGCTAGTAACGTTGGACCTCAAGGAGGCATACCTGCATGTCCCTATCAGACAAAGTTGCAGAAGATACCTCCGTTTCATTGCAGGTTCAACCCATTACCAATTCTCTGCTCTGCCCTTTGGCTTATCTACTGCATCCAGAGTCTTCACAAAATGCCTGGCACCAGTAATTGCATACTGCAGACAAAGAGGAATTCAAATATACCCATACCTGGATGACAGCCTCATCCAAGCAGAAAGCAAGGACATTCTGTTACATCATATGGCTTTTGTGAAACATCTACTAAATTGCCTGGGGTACACAGTAAACGAAAAGAAGTCAAAACTAGTACCCTCACAAAATATGACATTCCTGGGTGCCAGCTTGAATACAACGGCCCAGAAGGCTTATCTGACGCCAGACAAACAACTACAACTGACTCAATATTTCAAAACAATGGCAACAAAGGCCCAATTAACTGCAAGAAAAATTCTGCAGGCCTTGGGCTTCATGGCATCTTGCATACTACTAATACTATTTGCAAAGCTGCATATGAGGAAATTATAGTCTTACCTAAAAAGCGTATGGTCTCAACACAGCCACAGCTTGGACACAATGATATCTCTCATTCCCTGCCTACAACAGGAGTTTCTATGGTGGTCACAGGCATGTCACCTCAACAAGGGTCAGCCTTTCACCTTGCCCCCAGCCAGGCAAACTATCACAACAGATGCATCAGATTACGCCTGGGGGGCACACATGGCAGGACAGTGCGTTCAAGGCGTATGGACTGCAGATCAAAGGAATCTGCACATCAGTCAAAAAGAGATGCTAGCTGTACAGAAAGCTCTGACAGCCTTCAAGGATCTATTACATCCAGGACAACTGACAATAAAGACGGACAACACCATAGTAATGTGGTACATAAACAAACAAGGGGGTACCCACTCCTACCCTCTGTGCAGGCAAGCAATGACCTTATGGAACGCAGCTCTGGCTTACCAAGTTCAGTTACAAGCTCAATTCCTGCCAGGACAGAAGAATACATTGGTAGATAACCTCAGCAGAAACATCATGGATCCCCACGAGTGGAAACTAGATCCACAAGTATTTACAATGATAACTCAAAAATGGGGCCGTCCAGACATAGACCTGTTTGCCAGCCCTCAAAACTATCAACTAACAAAATTTTGTACAAGGGCACTTCACCATCAAGCGTGGAAAGTGGACACACTCTCTTTCAGTTGGAAAAACCTGACAGTATATGCCTTCCCTCCATTGCCTCTCTTCACAAAGGTACTTCTGAAAGTCAAAAAGGAGAGACCTCGACTGATTCTCATAGCCCCAGACCGGCCACGCCAGCACTGGTACCCACTATTGAGGAATATGGCCCATGGCCCACCATGGATATTACCACAAATTTCCCTTTTACTCACACAACAAAACAATCAGATTCTTCACAGCCAGCTCAAAACCTTAAATCTGGCTGCATGGCAAATCAACTAAGCATCCAGCCAGCTCCTCTTTCCCAAGCAGTTATGGATGTTATTCTGGAAGCTAGGAGGCCAAGCACCAGGAAGGCTTATTCGGACAAATGGAAAAGGTTTTGTGCCTGGAACCAATCTAAAGGCCAAGACACAATTCAGCCTCACATGCCTCACATTCTACAGTATTTAACTGAGATGTTGCACAAAGGACTTTCTTTCTCCTCCATTAAAATCCATGCTTCAGCTATTTCGGCCCACTACAACACGGATCCACCCTTATTTTCGCATCCACTTCTAAGGCAGTTCCTCAGAGGGGCAAAAAACATTAGACCCCCCAGGAGAGCACCTACACCAACATGGGACCTCAATTTTGTTCTGGAAAAACTAACGCTACCTCCCTTTGAACCAGCTTTCTCTGCAGATCTTCAGTTCCTATCATGGAAGACTGCCCTGCTGCTATCAATAACTTCAGCTAGAAGAGTCTCAGAGCTACAGGCACTAATGGCAGTGGAACCTTTCCTCATTTTTCATCAAGACAGGGTTTCTCTACGAACTAATCCTTTCTTTATGCCTAAGGTGGTTTCCAGTGTGGCTTTAAATCAAACCATCCACTTACCCACCTTCTTCCCAAATCCACAGAACAAAGGTGAGAGACTCCTGCATTCCTTGGATATTCACAGGCAACTTCGTTACTACTTGGACAAAACTAAGGCTTTCAGAAAATCTGACTAGCTCTTTGTATCCTATGCTACAGCTTCTCAAGGGAAGGCTATATCAAAGCAAACCATTTCCAAATGGGTAGGTCATTGCATACGTTTTTGCTACACCCATCATGGAAAACCAGTTCCTGCTACCATTAGGCCCCACTCTACCAGGGCAACAGCTACTTCTACAGCTTTTCTCAGGGGGGTTCCAACCAAGGAGATTTTGGAAGCTGCAACTTGGAGTTCAGTACACACCTTTACCAAACACTATCACTTACCACTTTACTCTAAGACCAGGGCGGGCTTCACCACTGCAGTTCTGCAGGGCCTTCTAGCCTCCTCTAACCCTCTATGATACCTCCACCCATCCTTAGCTTTGGGATTCAACCCAAGTGTGATGACTGCAGCAGGGTAACACGATGAACATAGTACAGTTTTGTACCTACCATAAATGTAGATGTTCGAGTGTACACCCTGCTGCAGTCCAGGTTACCCTCCCTCCATCCCCTCTGACCTACTGGCTAAATCTCTTCAATACCTTCCTGATGTATTTGCTTATAGCTGAAGGGATTTTGTGTTTGTGCAAGTTTACTCAATTTGGTACTAATTACTGACCACCTTTTTGGGGGCACCTGACATCTGGGGCAAGAAAAACTGAAGAAAATGGGGTTGGTTGCATTATATATACCCCTGGCGCACTGACGTCAGGGAAGAAGCGCCAGCAACTGATGCTGGACCAAAACTTTGGAATTCCAGCCGGCTGCGGGACCGCCTGACGACAGGATAACCCCAAGTGTGATGACTGCAGCAGGGTGTACACTCGAACATCTACATTTATGGTAGGTACAAAACTGTACTATGTCTCTATCTTGGATGGGGTCTGTAGCCACTGAGCAGGCACCGGCTTCTGAGGAAGTTCTTCACACCACTGATGTTCAACACAAACTGATGACTTCAGTTTTGTCTAAAACTACCGAGTGTCTAAGGCCAAAAGTACTTGCAACGCCTAGAAAACTGATGACCAAAGCACATGCACCTGCTCCCTTGCCACAACATCAAATGCTTAGAATGGTAGAAGACCTTATTATGCTGATTAGGGGAAGTCAGCCTCCCCCTGCTAAGAGAAAAAGAGATCAGTCCCCAGCAGCTTCAACAGACCAAGAGTCTGACGACTCTGAGGGTTCTGATTATGAAGACATGCCCTTATCTGCTTATGAAGATTCAGATGCAGAGGAATCCATTCCCTCTGCCTCTCCTCCAGAGGATTTTTCCTTTGGTGAAACCTTACATACTTTAAGAGAGCATTTCCATTGGGGAATGCCAAGACTATCCTAAGTCCAATAAGAGACTTAGAGCATTTCTAGACTTGCCACAACATAAGCCTTTAGCAATACCCCCAGTCCTAGAAGTTGTGGATGATGTCTTTATGGAATCCAGTCTTACTGCTGATACTTTATCCCCTGCTCCTAGAAAACCAGACAGGTACTACAGAGTACCTGACTCTCATAAATTCCTTTTCAAAAATCCTACTGCTGACCCAGAGATCATTTCCCAGGGACCTAAATGTATCAAGGTGACTACAGCTAAGAATCACACCCCTTCAGACAGGGATTCCAGAGCTTTGGACAGATGGGGTAAGAAAGTATATGCTTCTGCAGCTCTTGCCATTAGGGCCTTAAATTGTCAGTTTCACATGCTGAAGTATCAGCATCATATTATGAAATTTATTAAGCAAAAAGTAGCTTCCTTTACAGACTGTACAGAAAATGAAGAATTGCAGGAACTTCTGCATTCTGCAAGCCACGTCAGCAAGCATACATTGCAGTGTGGCTTTGATGCCCTAGAAGCATCTTGCAGGGCAGCAGTCACTGGTTCTGTATTGAGAAGACATGCTTGGCTTAAGGAGCAGACCTTGCCAGACCATGTCAAATCAAAGTTATTAGACGCTCCTTTAAACAAGGACAATCTGTTTGGCATCAAAGCAGAAGAGGTTTTTAAAAAGATGGAAGAAAAAGCTAAACCTATGCAGACAGTCAAAGAATTCTTACAAGTGCAGCCTCCCAGATTCAGTATTCATTGCCCCTTGAAACACTGGTCCTTTCCAGCCCCCTCCAGGCCATCTCAAACTAGACCCAGGGGAAACAAACCGCCCAGACTACAGTCTCAGGGTATGCAGAGATCTAAACAATGGAGTGCCCCCACCCCCAAAGCAGGGAGTGCTAAACCATCTCCCTACAGGAAGAACTCACAAAGACTTCTCTACTCCATTCCCCACCTTTGCCCAGCTGCTTGTGCCCCTAGGAGGAAAACTTGCCCTTCATGCAAAAAAACTGGACGTCAATCACTAAAGACCGTTGGGTCCTCAACATTGTATCTCAGAGGTATAAATAATACCTCTAGTCTCTGCCAACCCCAAAAGGGTTCCCAGATCTTCCTCCAAACCAGTGGGCAGAGGCACAAAACCAAGTCCAAGCCCTGTTCTCTATTAGGGCTATTCAACCAGTTCCGGCGGAACAGATAAGTCAAGGATTCTATTTCAGACTTTTCTTGGTACCCAGAAAAGAAGGGTCTTGGTGCCAAATCCTGAATCTTTCTATCCTCAACACCTTCCTGGTGGTACCAAAATTCAGAATGCTCACCCTGCAACAGCTTCTACCTATGCTAGCCAAGGATGCCTGGTTAGTCACCCTAGACTTAAAAGAAGCCTATCTGCACATCCCTATAAGGGAGTCATGTAGAACATATCTGCATTTCAGGGCAGGATCTATGCATTATCAGTTATCTACACTTCCCTTTGCCTTATCCACTGCTCCCAGAGTATTCACAAAATGCCTGGCTCATGCCATTGCTTATTGCAGGCAGAGAAATACTCAAATTTACCTGTACTTGGACAACTGCCTGATACAGGCGGACAGTCAGGAATTGCTGTTACAGCACGTGACATTTGCAAAGAACCTTCTCACATCCCTGGGGTACACCATCAACAAAAAGAAATCAGAACTAGTGCCCAGTCAAAAGATTGTATTCCTGGGAACAAGCTTGGACACAGCATCCCAGATGGCATTCCTCACTTCAGAAAAGCAAGCCTTTCTCACAGACTTTTTCACTCTGTTGGCCACCAGAACCCAGCTATCCACAAGGAAAATCCTGCAGGCCCTAGGGTTCATGGCCTCATGCATTCTACTAATTCCATATTCCAGACTGCATATGAGGAAACTTCAATGGTACTTAAAAAGTCCTTGGTGCCAACATTCTCAGGACCTGGAAACCGTCATTCCTGGCATACCCTATCTAAGGACAGAGTTTCTTTGTTGGGCAGCAGCATGCAACCACAAGGGACTGCCCTTTACTCAACCCCACACCACCCAGACCCTAACCACAGATGCATCAGACTATGACTGGGGAGCACACATGGATGGCAAATCTATCTGGGGCTACTGGAGCCCAAGTCAAATTCATCTGCACATCAACCAAAAAGAGATGCTAGCTATACAGCATGCCCTGACAGCTTTCAGATCCCTACTCTCGCCAGGACAGCTGCTAATTAAAACAGACAACACCACAGTTATGTGGTACATCAACAAGCAGGGGGGAACCCACTCTTACCCACTCTGCAGGTTAGCCATGGCCTTGTGGAACACAGCCTTGGACATGCAAGTCCATCTGCAAGCTCAATTCCTGTCAGGCAAACAAACCTCACTGGCAGATGACTTAAGCAGAAATCTCCTAGACCCACACGAGTGGCAATTAGAGCCCAGCACCTTCAACCTTCTGATTCAGAAATGGGGGACCCCAGAGGTGGATCTCTTTGCCCCCCCTGCAACCACCAGCTCAGCAAATTCTGCACCAGGAACCCTCACAGCAGGGCCTGGAAAGTGGATGCCCTATCTTTTCTGTGGGTAAATCTCTCAATCTATGCCTTTCCTCCTCTGCCCCTTCTCCCAAGAGTATTACTCAAAATAAGACAGGGCAGACAAAGGACAATTCTGATTGCCCTGGACTGGCCACGTCAGCACTGGTACCTACTCCTGCGAAGCCTGACACCGGTGCCACCATGTCATATGCATCAGAACCCAACCCTGCTCTCTTAGTAGGAGGGACAGATTTTGCATCCACAACTGCAAACCCTAAATCTTGCAGCCTGGCTTTTTCCTTGAATTCTCCCCAGCATCCCTAAGCAAGCAGGTGCTGGACATCATTCTTGAAGCCAGAAGACCCAGTACAAGGAAATCCTGTGCTGATAAGTAGAAAAGGTACTGCTTTTGGATTCAAGCCAAAGGAGAGGACACAACTCTGTCCTCCCTGCCTCTAATCCTGGATTACTTAGCAGATCTACTCCACAAAAGCCTGTCTTTCTCATCCATTAAGATACATGCCTCAGCCATTTTGGCTCATTAAAACACTGAGCCACCTCTCTTCCTGCACCCTCTTATCAAACAATTCCTCAGAGGGGCAAACAACTTAAGGCCACCAAGGAGAGCACCCACCCCTCCTTGGGACCTTAACTTTGTACTGGAAAAGCCCACACTTCCGCTCTTTGAACCTGCAGTGTCACCAGAGTTAAAATTTCTCTCTTGGAAAACAGCCTTGCTTCTGGCTATCACTTCAGCTAGAAGAGTGTCTGAGCTTCAAGCACTTATGGCTGTGGAACCCTTCATTATTTTCCATGCTGACAGGGTTTCCCTCAGGACTAATCCTTCCTTTATGCCTAAAGTGGAGCCCAGTGTGGCTCCCAACCAATCCATCCATTTGCCAACCGTCTTCCCTAATCCACAAAATAAAGGGGAAAGGATCCTGCACTCCTTGGACTTGACAGACAGCTCAGATTCTACCTTGATAGAACTAACCCCTTCAGAAAATCTGACCAGTTACTAGTCAGCTTTGCAACAGGGGCAGAGGACAAGGCCATTTCAAAACAAACAATCTCCAAATGGATAGCACACTGCATCCATTTCTGCTACAATTACCATGGAAAAGCAACCCCTCAAGGGGTAAGAACACATTCCACTAGGGCAACATCTACCTCTACAGCATTTCTCAGGGGAGTACCTACTAGGGATATCCTGGAAGCTTATACCTGGAGTTCTGTACACACCTTCACCAAGCATTACCACCTGCCTGTCTTTTCCACATCCAGGGCAGGTTTTGCAACAGCAGTCCTGTAAGGCATTCTAGCCAGCCCTAACTCTTCTTTACTGACTCCACCCTTCCTCAGCTTTGGGAATCTACCCAAGTGTGATGACTGCAACAGTGAAACACGAAGAACATAGTACAGTTGTGTACACTTACCATAAATGTAGATGTTCGAGTGTATTCACTGTTGCAGTCCTGGTTTCCCTCCCTCTAGTCCCCTGGTCTCTCTCTCTCTACTCTCTATGCCTTCTACTCACCCCTTTCAGGGGTATTCATATTTACTTTTTATTGATGGTGTTTTCCCCCACTGTAATCTAGCTCCCTATTTGGGGGGCTCCTGACATTTGGGGCAAGAAAAGCTCATGTAATGCATTGGCTTCCCATTTTTATACCCCTGATGACCTGACGTCAGTCCTGAAGTGACAGCAACCAACGTAGAAATACTAAGTCTCTTTTACTCGGGCAGACTGAGGGCTACCTGCAGGCAGATAACCCAAGTGTGATGACTGCAACATTGAATACACTCGAACATCTACATTTGTGGTAAGTGTACACAACTGTACTTTAATAATATTGGTTATTTCTCAGTAAAGTATGTGCTGGACTTTCATTTCACAGTACAACAGCCCCCACAACCCCAACCTATAGTCTGACTAGGGTGTGGTGATTGACTGACTTCAGCCATATTGTATGTGCACTTTCAATTCTGAAAAGAAAGGACTTTCTTATACAGTTAATACACTATGAAATAATTCCTGGCAAACACAAACTGTCTGCATGTAATTTAACTACTGCCTAAAGGTAATGCAATATGAAATGAAACTATGGAAAAGCAAACATTTTTTCTTCTTACCTTCTGTCTTAAGACACAAACAAGTAAGTTTTTAGAGTACTTATGCAGATGTGCTTTATATATATATATATATATATATATATATATATATATATATATATATATATATATATATGTGTGTGTGTGTGTGTGTGTATGTATGTAGATTATTTTATTCATACTTTTCTTACATTTGTATTTGTACAGCCAGATATTATCACATGAACATTACATAGTTCTATGCTCATACAGCTCTGTGTACAGATGTGTTCATGCTTTATTTTCAGTTATTATAATAACCTTGCAGATGTATTTCTGCAGGTACACATATTTCTTGTAGCTAATACAGTACCTTAAATCATGCAATGTTATATGATTTACCTATGTTAAACCTCCCTCCACCAAAAAAAAAGTATATTCACTATAGAACTCTGGCCTTCTTACCACTACCTGGTCTACCCACTTAGCCAGCTGGTATGGCCCATGCTTCTTCAGGTTGTCATACCTATGATGACATTGCTGGCCAGAACTGGTGATTTCTGTCAGGATTTTGAAGTGTTCACCCAACTACTACCAGATATCAATTTTTTTCCAGTCACTACCCCTACTGCACACCTTGATTTTATCCAAGTATCACTCCTTCAGAAGGTAGAACATTATTTTGGTCACTTTATCTGACCAGCTTGGAGTGCAACCCTGTGCCTTAACAGGTGCTGCCATGACTAACCATACTTGGATTACCAGCAAGGATATTGCAGCAGGTAATGTTATAGCTAGTAAGCTTGGTTTAACCAAAAATACTTTGTCACAGACATTTTTTCAAAGGAATGCATTCCAGATTGACTTATTGCGTGCATAAAAATTATGCAATAGTCATTTCTATCATGTAATACTTATTGTTTGCATACCTTGCCCTTACCTATCTTTTTGGAAGTATAACACCTGAATGTTATACTTTCCTTCTTTGTAGCATCAAGGATATTTTCTTTGAGGTGGGGTTGCATAAATTCATCTACCTATGTGGTTGATGAGCAGTTTTTTATAAACGTTTTAGTGGGAAGAAGTGACAAGATCTGTCAGAGGAGGTTAGATGGACAGAGGTTAGACTGTATTGTTGTGCTAAGACTTTATTTTGTTTTACCAGAATATTTTCATATTTCAGCATATCCGAGCATATCCATGTACTCCTGCTACATACTAGGGAAGATATGAATATGCTACAGATGGATGCGGACTCTGCCACCATCTGTAGCACATTCACAGGAGTCTGAGTCTGCATTCATGAGCATCCCAGAGTGATTTACATCCAAACATGGCCATATATGTTCATGTATTATTGTGATTCATAGAAATGAACATGAAAAAGTCTAATTTGCATAAAAATGTATAAATAGACCTGAATTTTGTAGAAAAGTTGAATATTGTCATATAGGAAGAAGAAGGCCAGTACCCAAGACAATGAGTTATTAAGCGCTTTCTTCCACTATCATCAAGGACTTCATCAGGAAGAAATACATTTCAAACACAATGCTTAAATAACCACATTCATTTACAAGACACAATTAACATCACCATAACAACCATTAACAGATTCCTTTCCCACCACGAATATGTATACAATCTTAAAATACCACTTAAAACATCACATATAAAAATAAAAGGTATTTACACAATTTTAAGACAAAAAATATACAGCTCTCAATTTTAAAACACTACTTAAGGACATTGGCATTGGAGGTTCCAGTGTGGTAGTAAAGGAGTAGTAGTAGGTGAATGTGGTCATTTAAGCACTGTGTTTGAAATTTATTTCATTCTGATGAAGTTCTTGATGATAGTGGACAAAAGTACTTAATAAATCATTGTCTTGGGTACTGGCCTTCTTTATCCTATTGTAGTCATTCGTTTGTTGTATTTGTCATCAGTCTGTTCAATACTGTCATATTAACTTGCCATTATTTGAGTTAGTTGGCAAATGTGTTAGGAAGCTACAGACTTCTTAAGGTAGGAA
Source organism: Protopterus annectens (assembly GCF_019279795.1). Classification (NCBI taxonomy): domain Eukaryota; kingdom Metazoa; phylum Chordata; order Ceratodontiformes; family Protopteridae; genus Protopterus; species Protopterus annectens. Next base: position 54,228,741 of record NC_056731.1, on the reverse strand, counting down.
ATAGTAATAAAATACTATAATTTAATTAAAAACACTACAAATATGTAAAATTGGGACTGCGGTGGTGGTGCTGCGGTAGTGTTGTCGCCTCACAGTTAGACATTGCCTGTTTGATTCTCAGTTAGAGCGTCTTCTGTGTGTTGACATGCATGAATGGGTGTTCCTTCATTGAAGGTTGTGCGTTAGGCCCGCAAGCCAGCACGTAAAAATCTACTGCCAATCATTAGAGGACCGGAGTTCCGCTGTGGCAACCCCTAACCGGGAAAAGCCGAAAGACACAAACAAACAAATATGTAAAATTATTGAGATGAATTATGGAAATGTTGCTTTTATTAAAAGTCATGTCATTTGGAAATGGGAATTTAGTACAGTAGCAGTGGAAATGATTAATGATAACTGAGGAAAATCATTACTTTGGTATAATTTAGTAATTAATCATACATACTAGAAATGCAGTCATTAAGTTGTGAAGTACTGCAGTGATGTGGTTTTTTTGACTCAATGTACATGTGTCCTTACTGGGGATTTCTGACTGCCATTAATGAATGAAAAGTTATATGAATGCATGACAGTGGTAGAGGATGGGGGAAGGAGGAATCTGTTGAAAGTGTTTGCTTTATTGGTGTGAATGTATAGCAACTTATACTATAAAACAACTTTACTTGGCTGAACTGTATGTGTATATAAGTATGGGGTTTGGTCAATGTTGTGTGATTTGAATGATGATTACATCCAGAAGTTTTCTTGTATGACTGTGGCCTTTTTTTATTTTTTGTTTAATGTGCAGTAATGATGCAAAACAAGGGATCAAGACAGAGAAAAAATAGCTTCAACTATGAGGAAAGTGATATACTCATGGCAGCCCTTAGGACACGTGAAACATCTGTTTGGTAAAAGGGGTTCCAAACAAGATAAGATGACAAAATGCTGATGTCAGGTTGTCCTTGACATTAATGCAGTGGGTGGCAGAAACTGCACATCAACACAATGTAAGAAAAGGGCAAATAATATGGTAGGAAGTGTTAGAAGCAAGATGAGGCAGAATGCAATTGGCTTACTAGAACTGTGGGGAGCCTCCAATAATCATTTCATTAACATCAGATGAGGTATGTCTTTTCATCTTCCGTGGGAATGAGTCAATGAAGGCACTGGAATAATCAGAGGTGGTATGGACAGTGCCTGCTACTGACATTTCCATCAGCAGCACTCGTCTTCTCATTAAGGTTGGTTTATAAACAACATCATATATTCATATAGAGAAATGAGTGCTGACCACAAATGATTACATTAAACAAATGACTATTTATTATTTGACATTTGTTGACCAGGAATGTCTGACTGAGCTTATGCCCTTTTTCGGCAGAGGCATGGGGAGAAAAGCTCCACAAAGTATTACATACATCCTAAAAATGTTTACAAACGGTACAATATACATGAGATAATATAAACATGCAATATAATGCTTGGATTCCCACTTGCAGCATGAGAGTTTAAAAGGTGTTAGAAAAAGCAATAAAACAAAATGTTAGTCATTTTTATATCTCCAGTACATAACAAATTCACCATTTAGAGAGGAATAAATGACAATTAACTCAAAGTTTAAGATAAGAGTACAGAAAATACTATATATCAAGTCATAGTTCTTACAGGCAACAGCATGTACATCAGTAGTCAGAAGCAGAGGGGAAGTTGATAGAGACAGCAGGTGACAGAAAAAGGTTAAGTGTCAAAAGAAAAAAAGGGGGTGACTATGGGTAAAAGAGGGAAAAATTAGAGATTTTTTTTTTAAATTTATAAATAAGAGAGGAGAGTAGTAGTAGTTAGAATCAAGTGAAACTTGAGAAAAAGAAGTAAGCTAAGTGGGAAAAGAACGGAGGGAGGTAAATATGAGTATTGGAGAAATTTAGTGAAAAAGGGTATTAAGAGTTAGAGTTCTGTGGCTAGAATTAAGTATGAATTGAGAAGGGGCTGTATGCAAAGGGGGTTAATTGATTAAGTTCACGGTGTTGTGTACAGGAGCAAGCCAGGTATATGTAAAGTGGACTTTTAGGGTGATTTTAAATGGGTGGGGCTGTGTGATAGATCTAATTGCTAAAGGTACCTTATTCCAGTGGATAGAGTTACTAATACTTGGCGAACCTTTTACAATCAGCATAGACTAGCAATAAAGGCAGTGTGCATGGCAAGTGACCCCAACACCCCTTAGCAAGCATACATTAGTGTATGCTGTTTCATTGTATGTAATTTTTACAGGGTCAACATCAGAAACAAACAGTTCTACCATACCATTGAATTTGGGGGAGATCAGTAGCAGAATGGCTGTTGGTGATGATGATGAAAACATAGTTATATTTATGAGGAAAGTGACAAGCAGCCCCCAAGTTTAATCACAGGATTTCACACCCCACAACATGTTAGTAACTCTTCAGGAAGTGACACTGGATGACAAAGTCAAGCACATGCTTACATTGCACTTGGGCTTGTAAAGGGGGAACAAAAAGGCACATCTAAACTGTTATAATCAAACCCCAGATAAACACTTTGAGGATGATGGCAGGAATTCAGACGTAACAGTGTCCACAGTGTCACCTTTACAAAGGGGAGGTAGGAGCAGGCATTTGTTACTGCTACCAAAAATAATTGGCTGCAAAGAAGCAAATGTGCCATGTCATTGCTAATACTTAGAGCACTGTAACACAGTGTCAGCTGGAAATGGTCAGAGCCCTTCAAAGTATGCGTGAGGATATCCAGTAATACCGCAAATTGTCAGAGAGTAGGGACGATGCCATAGTCACACTGATGTGTAGTATGGTGGCACCTCAAGCAGCCATGGCTGCCTCCATTTGTGCACTAATTGGGACTTACCAGACTCAAGTAGGAGTCACTCTTGGAAGGGAAAGAGGATGAGATAATGTCTGGGCCCATGGGGCAGATCATGTAAAACTCCAAGTGCTTCTCAGAAAAGTAATAATGTAACTAGTTGGGGTAAGCAATTACAGCAGATTTCGTGCAGGCCATACCAGTGTTCATCTACACCTACCAGAATGTCTTATTTGAAGTCCTGAACACATTCACAAAGCATTATCAGATCAGTATCTGCAGGGTCACCTGATCACAACATCAAGCCAGCTCACCATACAGCTCTCATGACAACCCCTCTCCAAAATCAGTTCTACTGTCTCTTAATCTGTTCTTAGAAGATGTGTGTTACTCATTTGATCTTGAGCTACATATAATTAACTTTGACAATTCTGTGACTTTCTCCTTCATAAACACTGTTGAATGGTGTAATGAGAAGGGGGAAGAACGTATGACAAAAAAAATGGGGGTCTGGGGCACTTTACAGCTGTATGCATTACATCCTTGTAACAGTCTTGCATAGAACCAAAGGGAACTATGCAAAGAAATCTTTATCACATAACATGACATTGTAGTCATTAACACTAGTACTTTATGCAATAACATTCCTACAGCTGGCAGTTATCTACACCTAAAAAGTATTAATAAGCAACTTTTCAGGGAAACACAGCAATAAGAAAATTATACCTTTAAACAAACACTGCTGCCACTTCACCCTCACCACTGCACAAATGATGATATTTTTTTGTCTCTAAAGTCTCTAATTATTGTGTATGATACATTTTAACATATTCACAACTGACTACAGCAAACAAATTCATTCATCATCTAGAAAAATGCAATGTACTACAGAACTTATTACTACCCTACTGTCCAGCAAGAGACTGCCATTCCAGTAACAAATTCTTATTACTCACAGATAAGTCAAGTAATGTTGCAGGAGACTCACTGTACTCCAAATGAATTACTACACTGCGAAATAGTATCCCCAGGCAAATAAAACTCTCTGACAAACTCAGTAGTTTTAAACCACTGTTTAAACATCTTAACCAGTCCTGGTCCTGTACATGCTCATCACAGGGTTAAAACTTTTTCACTGTACAATACTATCCAAATACTCTCCGTAAACATAATATTCTCTACTTCTTACTGAAATGACAATACAATTTTTATACATAACTGCTGCCTGTACAACCCACTAAGTTGCACATGTGCTTTCTGTTTAGTAACTTCCACCTCTGTTTAATCTTACAGTCTATATGTATAAATGTAACTGTTGTTTGTGTATAAATGTAAATAGAAATGTAACTACTCTGTGTTTGACTGGCACTTTTCTCCCTGGGCCTCTGCTGAAAATGGGTCTTACCCAGTCAGACTTTCCTGGTAAACAAAGATAAATAAATAAATAAATACAGTAGTTCGTTGAGCAGTGTCTCAGCAAACAATATACTTTGATAAGAAATTGCAAAATATAAAAAATGTGATACATTTTCATTCAGATACAATGCATGAACTCATCAAATATAGAAATAACAGTTTTTACTAATTATAATAATTATAATTATACTAATTATACCAAATGAGAACTTCAAATCAAATCAGTACATGCATACATATGTGTACCACTTCAGCAGAATATATTTTTCAAAACTTTTGTAAAAGTGATTATTATTTATATAATGCCTTCAGACATCATTGAACAGGAGTCGGTGAGCATTCAGGCATGACGTCTGCACACAATAATATGAAACAACTGATATGAAAAAATAATTATATTAAGATAAGAGAGAATGTTAGAGGAACAGTGACAGCAGACCATGCACCACACAGCATAGCGCACAGGTATCACTGCATGCATCAGTTATAGTCTATGTGTTTTTTTACAATAAAGCAGGCAGAAACGAAAAGAGCCAGCATTCAGTGACCTGAAACACTTTAATGGTAAAAACCATAGAAAACAACAAAAGACACAGACCGGTTTCGGCCAGATCAAATCACAGCCTTCATCAGTGTACAAAAAGAGAACATCAGTTGTTGAACCTTAAGTAAACCCATATACAATCTCATTGGTTGTATCAAAAATATTCATTCAGACCAGGTGGAAATAATCCACCCAGTTTCACAATCCATTTTTTCTCTTTGGTATTTAAAATAGAATGCCACCCTGTCTTATTAGATCTGTTACCTTGTATAATGTCAATAATCATAAGAGAACTTGGCAGATTTATGAACCAAATGATGTTTGTAGAGTGCGTTATTAGCCCTTTTGTTTTTAATATTGCTGATGTGCTCAGAAATTCTAATTCTAAATGGTCTGGAGGTTTGACCAACATAGAATGAGCCACACTGACATGTGGCCAAATACACCACCCAGTCACTACTACAGTTAGCAAAAAAATTGAGATCATAAACCAATGAGCAATTTCTGCTGGAAAACTGCTTGGATTTGTTCACCTTGTCACAGTTGGAACAGTGGCCACATGGGAAACAACCTATCAGTGGGTCACCTGTCAGTGTTGTCTGCAAAAATTGTGGATGTCCGTCCATAGTACCATGTTTGTAGTGGTTGAAAAAAGAACCAAGGTTTTTCCCTTTCCGAAATGAAAATAGACATCTGTCAGGTATTATGTTTGCTACTTCATGGTCACATTGCAAAATGTTCCAATGCCTATGTACACTCTGTATTATTGCTTTTGCTTTTTTCATGTGTTTAATAGTATGTTCTGGTCGTTTGGTTAACAGTATTATGATTGGACAATTTGTCTTGTTGGGATCGGATATGGTGTGGTAAACACATTCTGATTTTGCCACACTACAGATTTCTTTTTTCTTGGGACTAAGCGACCTATGTGATGGGACTGCAAACTTCATTTTCCTGGATCAGTGGCTTATATGAAGGGACCAATGTTATCTACATGAGTCAGTGAACACTGATACTGTTTTCATCCATTCACGTTTGCGTTTCAAGGAAGAAGTGGTTATATCAGCTTCTGGGATCCGTTTTTATACCATAATATTGTGGAATTATTTACATGATTATTTCACGCTAATTTGGTTGCAGTTGAAATGTCTCATACGTTCAGGATTATTTGAATTGTTGCTATTTGTTTGATATTTCATATTTAATAGTCATTTCATCTCATATATTTGCATCAAACTTTTTTGTTATGATATATTATTTATTAATTTTTGTCACTAATACTAATCAATCTTGGTAAGGATTGTAGATTCTTATCTGATTTTAGGAATTGGTGGTCTAATTTTTCACAGTTAAAATACATTACATGGTTTGACAAATGTATGTTTTAAGTTTATATAGGGTTAGTTAGGGTTTATGCTTCTCTCATAGTCATTTGGCTATCCAATACACATTATATTGGGATTTTATATAATCCTCTATATTTTTGAATTTTTCTTGGTGCAGGATTTACAGACCAGCCAGCGTGGTTTATACTGACCATAAGAGATTGGTCTTTATATTTCATATTTTACTATACTGTTTTGTTGACTGTATCTTTTCTCCTCAGTATCTTTTTTCCTCAGTCTCTTTTGAGTGAATTAGCTGTTGTACCGACCCATTGTTCAGTCATTTTCTTGTTTCAGCACTATGATCTGCCATATTGGCCTTAGCCATATTAGTACTCAAATTAACATTTGCTAGTGCGCGGATTATCTCATGTATATATATTAGGGGCACAGCCGTAACTTAATTAATAATCTTTATAAGCCTTTTTTCTTTTGAGCTGTCATTGTCCCCTCAATACTTTTACTAAATAGCTGACGTAGTTTTGTACTATTATTGTCAGCAGCTATTGTGGACTATGGATCTTTCCAGTTTGGTGACAGGATTATCTGCAGATAGGGAGGACCTCAGAGCTTTTGGCTTGGGTTCTCTTCCACAGGAAAACTCCAGTACTATGGATCAATCGGATTCAGAATCCATTTGTGCACTAGCATTTGAACAATTACATACACATCTCAGATCACTTAGATCAAACATTTGGCACTCTAAATTGTTTAAGGCCTATATGGCTAAGGGGATTACCCCTAGAGGCTTGAGAATACGTATTCAACCCCATGTTGGGGTTGCTGACCAGGAACTCACTGAACAATGGTCTTCAATACAACAACAGGCAACTATGTCCTTTGTGGATGCTTTATCCAAGTTTTATGACAGAGTCATTGACTCGGAAATAGATACAGTCAACAAGCTGGTTGGTGATGTGAAACCCTTTGAAGGTGAAAGCTTTTTCAATAAACAACTTAATAAAGTAGCGACAAACCTTAATATTTTAGAGAATCAACTACGCACCAGGAAACTTAAAAAATTTCGGAGGGATCAGGGTGACTATAAGAGTGCCAATCCCTTTGCAAGTTACATCAAACAGGTTAGATTTACACCTAACTCCACAAGGACTCCCAAAAGAAAAAGACCTCGCTCTATCCTTAAAAAATCGAGCCTAGCATCTGGCTCTTCAACTGAGGATATTTCATCATGCACTGATAATGAACTACAGTCAGTATCAGGATCACCGTCCCCCAAAAGGATACCGGGCCCAATCCCTTTAGGCCCAGATACCACCGGGGGGGGTAGGAAACACAGGAAGCATAAACAATATACAAGGTCTGTTGAAAATGGTCATGCAGAAATAAATGCCAATGTCAACAACAATGTTTTAAACCTGTCGGATTTTGTTTTATCACCCATTCAGTTGTTGGTTTTGAATAAAGGACTTTCTTTTGTACCTGGCTTCATGATTTCTGAGGACATATTGGCTCAGGATGTGGTATCATTTTGTAGAAATCTCAATCTCAAACTGTTTTTTGGTGATACTGGAAACTATAGTGGTGACAGATTTATATATCACAAATCCTCATTTAATCCACTTATGCATCCATTGGTACATCAGTTTCAAAATAGTATTCTCAAAGATCTTCATTTTTCCAGATCTGATGTACGTTTCAAATCCAGCAATATTTCCTTGGCTGAAAGGGAAGCTATTTTGGAACTACAGAATAATAAAAATATTGTTATTATTTCTGCTGACAAAGGTGGGGCTGTTGTTATTTTAAACTGGTGTGATTATGACAAAGAAGCAAATAGACAACTGTCGGATCAGAGATACTACTCTCCTATGGCCATTAATCCAACTTTCAGGTTCCAAAAACAAATTGAGGACTTCTTACTTTGGGCTAGGGATGAATTAATCATTACCAATGACATTGTACAACAGCTTATGGTTAAGGATCCATCAACCCAATATATTTATTTTCTACCCAAAGTTCACAAGGACCCCATTAATCCCCCTGGTAGACCTATTGTTTCAGGTAGAGGGTATATCACGGAACCTCTGTCATTATTTCTCATCAAACATCTCAAGCCTTTACTTAGTTTGATACGTTCAAGATTACATGACACCACCAATTTTTTACAGATTATTTCAGATAGTCAGTTGGAGCAAGATTGGTTGATGTGTACTCTTGATGTTAGTTCTTTATATACCAACATTCCACATCAGGCTGGTTTGGAAGCTCTGTCCTATTGGTTGGATAAGGCGGGTTTATACCAACCGACTTTCAATTCTTTTTTGGTTGAATTAGCCAAATTTGTCCTTACAAGTAACGTCTTCTTTTATCAGAATAATTGTTATTGGCAAATGAAGGGTACCGCCATGGGAGCTTCGTTCGCCCCTATTTATGCGGATTTATTTATGGCTTTTGTAGAACAACAAATTATTTACGATTGCCATAACAATTCTTTTTTGGAATATATTGACATCTGGAGACGTTACTTGGACGATTGTTGGATGGTATGGAAAGGTGATATACATGGCTTACATGAGTTCATATCTTATCTGAACAATAACATCTGGGGCCTACAATTTACTGTTCATCATGATAGGAACACTATTACTTTTTTAGATGTTTCCATCACTAGATTACCTGATCATACATTAGGCACAGAAGTATTCAGGAAGCATCCTGAGTACAACACCATCCTTCATGCCTCGAGTTTCCACCCACCACATGCTGTACGCAATATCCCAAAATCACAATTTATTCGGATAAAACATATCTGTTCTCATGATTCTTCATTTCAATTACAGCGGAAGGATCTTACTGACAGATTTAGATCCAGGGGTTATGGCATGGGTTATGTGTCAAGTGCCAGTAATCTAGTTAATTACTTAGATAGGCAAAATTTACTGGACTATAAGGAACATACCAAAACAAATTCTATACCCCTTAGGTTTACTACTACCTACGCTAGGAATTCTGACCAATTAATACAGAGTGTACATAGGCATTGGAACATTTTGCAATGTGACCATGAAGTAGCAAACATAATACCTGACAGATGTCTATTTTCATTTCGGAAAGGGAAAAACCTTGGTTCTTTTTTCAACCACTACAAACATGGTACTATGGATGGACATCCACAATTTTTGCAGACAACACTGACAGGTGACCCACTGATAGGTTGTTTCCCATGTGGCCACTGTTCCAACTGTGACAAGGTGAACAAATCCAAGCAGTTTTCCAGCAGAAATTGCTCATTGGTTTATGATCTCAATTTTTTTGCTAACTGTAGTAGTGAATGGGTGGTGTATTTGGTCACATGTCAGTGTGGTTCATTCTATGTTGGTCAAACCTCCAGACCATTTAGAATTAAAATTTCTGAGCACATCAGCAATATCAAAAACAAAAGGGCTAATAACGCACTCTACAAACATCATTTGGTTCATAAATCTGCCAAGTTTACTTTTATGATTCTTGACATTATACAAGGTAACAGATCTAATAAGACAGGGTGGCATTCTATTTTAAATACCAAAGAGAAAAAATGGATTGTGAAACTGGGTGGATTATTTCCACCTGGTCTGAATGAATATTTTTGACACAGCCAATGAGATTGTATATGGGTTTACTTAAGGTTCAACAACTGATGTTCTCTTTTTTTACACTGATGAAGGCTGTGATTTGATCTGGCCGAAACCGGTCTGTGTCTTTTGTTGTTTTCTATGGTTTTTACCATTAAAGTGTTTCAGGTCACTGAATGCTGGCTCTTTTCGTTTCTGCCTGATTTGTTTCTGTTTTGAACCGCGCATCTGCTCACCGTGCAGGAGTTCCTTTTTTGTTTTTACAATAAAGGAAACACTAACCTGAATATCATAGTCCATAGTTGTAGACTAGGCACTGCCTGTTTACCTGCACAGCTGTATCCCTTGCTTAAGCCTACCATATGGGGTCCATACTGCTGCTGTTGGGTGATTATTTTTAGTTGTAGTGGGACTGGAAGTGGGAACTGCAGTGGCAGTATAGACCACTTCACCATCAGACCAGTGCATGATCATGCCATGTAGAATGCAACATGCACCAAACATCTTGCATGCAAAGCTGGGTCATATTGAAGGGCACCACCAGACTCATCCAGGCACCTGAAATGGCTCTTCAGGAGGCCAAAGACCGTCTGGTTGACAGTACGAGTCTAGGACAGGAATGTGTTATACATCTCCTCTGCAGCTGCATTTGGATTTCTCACTGGTGTTATGAGTCATGGCTTGAATGGATACCCAGCATCATCTGAAAAACAAGAAGAAAAAAAAGAGGGGGAGCAAATGAAAAGTGATTTAATATTCAGCAAAATATTTTATCATGAATAACTACTTAAATGTAACCTGAAAAAATATTTTTCCTGTTATCAAAAAGATATCCACTGGGCATCCTATCATGCAGGAAGAGATAGCATGTCAGAGATGGGAATCATGTACATTGACAGGATGCTGGGCAGAGACATTGGTGATGCACCCCCATGCATCACTCACTACTTGACAATTGATGGAATGGTAGCTATACATGTTTCAGTACCACCCTCTATGGGGGTTATACATACCCACTAAAACCCTTATAATGTCTCTGTCCAGTATGAACATGTCCTGTATCTCCTGATTACCAAAGTTATAATGAATTATCCTCTGCCTATATCTCAGCCTTCTTGGCTGGTCCAAGTGGTTTTGTCTCTGCCAAGACAAGCAGCTCACACATAGAAATGGCAAGACTAGCAGCAAGTGACAACTTTTTTATGGATTGCAGAGGATTGGTGAAACTCCTCTTTATATAATGGATTTGCTGGGGGCTCAGGAAAGTAGGAAAATTCCACTATGAACTGCAAACAGGTGATACAGTGCTACATCTGAAAGTCTTGCAAACCACCTCAAAGACCGATATGAACAGACAGGAACTAACTGTAAAAATAAGCTGATCTATTAACACTATTTTACTAAAAATAGCACAGCAATTTGCAGCAGTAAGACTTTTTCAAAACTGCTAAATCAACCAATTTCCTCAATTAAATCGCAATCTCACCATTGACAATTAAAAATTAATTCAATGAAAATTCAAAATATGTTAACACATGAAACAATCATTAAAACATCTAATACATGAATGCAACTACTAAATAACAAAATATTAAGAAATAAAATGAAGCCTGTATTTCAAAACAGGTACAATGGAACTGTAATCATCGATGCCAGGAAAAGTATGTGCATCTAACTGTAATTGCCATAACAGTTCTTGCTTCCCTAAATACTCCTTCCGATGGCTGTTAAGTGGCAAAATTAAAAAAAAAATACTTTTCTTCTTCTTTTGTTTCATTTCTTACCAACTACATCTTAATTCCCTTTGTTCAGTTGATTTTGTTCCTACCTGGTAACTTATCTTATTGAAATTCACCAACTCAGGCTTACTGCTGGACATGCATCATATGTACTCAACTCCTTTTTTGACACAGAAATGGTAGAAGTGATACTGTTGCCAGGGTAAAATATGTGACTGGAAGCCTGTGCTGATGGCATGGAGAGAGAATGCCTTAATTACAACCCAGGCAATGAGAATTTATTAACGCCTCAGGCAGTTGATGGTGCAGGCAGAGAGGATGAATGTGCCCATCCTGGAGGGGAGGATGGTTGTTCTTGCCTGGCTCTTATCAGGGCCTAGGATGGAGACAAGAGGCATATCATGATGTGTAAATGTGGGTGTGGCCACCCAGACTTGTGATGGTAGCCCTTGTCAGTGCATGTGAGGTAGCCCAAATGTGCAGACAGAGGGGCAGAGGTAGCTCTTGTAATGATGTAAGACTCCTATCACTACTAGCGGTGGAGCTAGGTGACATTATGAAAAATTTTGTCATTGCTGGTTTGTCACTCAGAGTACAAAGTACCCTCATGGCTGCCTCGGTGACACCCCTCCGACAGTGTAATGACTAATCGAGAGAAGGCTTGGATGGCTGGTAGACACCAAGGCAAAAACATGAAAAAAAGGTGACTGGAAGGGGACTGCTCCAAGTATAAGGTAAATAAGTAAACCAGTAGGTGGGACATAGTTTGGTTCATTTTCTTTTCGGGTGGGCACATCCATGCAATAATGTAAAACATGTTCCTGTGCCAGATGCAGGAAAATGAAATTTGAAATGATGTAAGACTCCTATCACTACTAGCGGTGGAGCTAGGTGACATTATGAAAAATGTTGTCATTGCTGGTTTGTCACTCAGAGTACAAAGTACCCTCATGGCTGCCTCGGTGACACCCCTCCGACAGTGTAATGACTAATCGAGAGAAGGCTTGGATGGCTGGTAGACACCAAGGCAAAAACATGAAAAAAAGGTGACTGGAAATGGACTGCTCCAAGTATAAGGTAAATAAGTAAACCAGTAGGTGGGACATAGTTTGGTTCATTTTCTTTTCGGGTGGGCACATCCATGCAATAATGTAAAACATGTTCCTGTGCCAGATGCAGGAGCCAGTGACTCTATGACTGTAGAACACCAACAGCTGTGTCTATCGTCCTGGGGTCACCCATTTCTTTTCTCAAAGCAGGAAGCAATTTAGAGAACATTTATAGTGTAATCTTTTGTCATCTTCTTCCAGCAGCCCAGGTTTACTTAAGACTCTGGGTCACAGAAACTGCAAGTGATCTGCCGTCAGTACTAACTGCACTCATAGATGTCCCTTAAGGTACTTGATAGCAGTTTTCTCAGTGCAGCTGTTTAAAGAAAAGATGTTTGCCTTATAGAATAAATGTATTAGCACAGAGCTGAGGAATAATTTCAAATGGAGAAGGCTTAGTTAGATCTTGTGAGCATGTGCACAGCACCCCAGAAAGCCAGTATTTTTTTCAGTGACAGTTATATGTTCAGTGGTCAAGTTGTCGATGCTTTGATCTCCAAACCACAGATCACCAGTGTGCTGTGAAGAATGCACAAAATGCATAGATAAAAGCCTTCATTTCAGACACTGAGTAAAAGGAAAGTTGGAAGATAGAAATCCCCTTTCCTTAGTCAGTGTAACAGACTGCTCAAAAAAGAGTCATCAACAAAGTATAGTTTCTGCCATGCCCGAATGTATCCATTTGAAAAATAATTGTTTTAGAAAACTCTTTTTATTTCATTGGCTCACGTTTGCTTTGAACCTTGCTATGGCAAATGCTATAGACAGTAGTAGTCTTAGTTGAACTTATTCCATTTATCTGTATCTACTTTCCCACCATACATTTCTCCAGTGTAGCAAACTCTGTATAGTCACTGTACTTTTGGAATTAAGCCATCTCATGATTGCAACTGTACCATATTTTCCTTGTGTGCTTTATCAGTTTCATCTATATTCATGTGTATATTTGAAAGCAAATGGATGTGTGGTTAAGGGCTTTAATCTCATATTATTAATAGATAAAACAAGTCTTTCATGGGGCATGGACAGACATTGGAATTAAAATACGTGATTAATTATGTTACTCTCTGTTACTCAACACAGTACTGTTATATGCCCTAACTATTACACCTCCTAAACGTGTAAAAAGTTTAAGTAACTAGTCTCTAATTAATTCCTGTATCTGCTTTGCACCCACTGCATGAAGTGTCCTATATAAATTTTGGTACCTGGAAACTACTCATATGGAATGTTCCCATGTATATAATCTGTATTGCTTGTATATCTTTGATTTGAGAATGATTACTTATTTTTTCACCAATTGTAAAAGCTGCCAATAACATGTACTAAATACCCTTATTAATGTAAATTATGTATTGCTTGCGAAATGTCTTATATGTGGAGCTTTTCTCCCCGGGACTCCACTGAAAATAGGCACTTTTGGCCAAGTTGGCCCATCTCAGTAAACAAATGCAAATAAATAAATAAATAATGTAGGAAAGCTGTATGACTATACTTTGTGATGTTTTAATAGGCATTCTCATGAATAAGTAATGAGATGGATAGGGTAAAGTAGCAAAGGTACATACAGATTGTTTCCCTGCAGACAGCAATTATTAGCAAGTACAGTCTTCTGAAACAAGTTAGTGCACCTCAGCTGAAGTTCATCATTTGCCATGCCTCAGAAATGCTATGCTGATATCATTTGTGAAAAAAACTGCCATGCAAATATGGCTTTCCCAGGCCATGCAAACATTAATATGTTTTGGTAGTGAGTATTAGTCAGTGGCGGCTCATGGCTTCGGACTATGGGACTGCAGCCCCGCTAGCTGTGTAAGTAAAAGAAAAGCACAACACATTCTTCAACAAAAAAATATTTTTACTTAAAAAAGTGGCTAACTTGCTTAAAAAAACGAGTCCGACTGACTCGCAAAGTCTGGAACTCAAACTGTGCATGCACATTGCTCGGCGAGTTCAGGTGGGGGGGGGGTTATTTTATTTTCCCCTTTAAATCTGTTTCTTGACTGTCTCAGACTGCTGTAAAGGCAGTCTGGACTATGGGGAGTTCTGCATCAGTGCATGATGCCCAGAACTCAGTGCGGTAACAGCACCGTAACATGGAAGGGGGGGGCGGACTGCCACGTCAGCAGTCACGCACGTGACATAAATGGCAGGGTGACTACTGATTGGTTCTCACTCTCTTTCTGAAAAAGAAAGCGAGAAACAAACAGACAGTGCAGGACAGGGTAGCATCTTTTTATCATGCTAACTTGCTTGCATTAGTGATTAAAAGTAATTAGGTTACTGGCTACTTGGGACAGCTTGCACCTGTCACCCCTGGGCTTTCGGATATTGGTAAAGGCTCTTGCTACCCCCATAGTGCATTTTTTAGGCAAGGCTCAAAAGACAAACCCACCTTCATAGGTATCACAAGGGATAAGAAACTAAGAGTAATGCTACTCAATGCCAGAAGTCTAAACCTCAAGATGCACACACTCGAAACTCTCCTTAGCATGGAGAACATCGATATCTGTGCAGTAACAGAAACCTGGTTCAAGGCTCTCGAGAGCACCCCAGCACTACCAGGTTATACCTCATACCATGCTTTTCGGCCCCAAAACTTGGACCGTATCACAAAAGGAGGGGGGAGTATCAATATTCGTCAAAGATACCCACACCTCCAGGTTGGTGGCACAGCGCGAAGCATCAGAGACTATCCATGTGCAACTAACAGTGGGTAAAACTGCCTTCCAGTTTATAGCCTGCTACAGACCACCCTCCCAAACCCAGGAACCCCACTCAGCCTTCCTGAGAACACTGGAAAATATGAAGGTCTCTCCAAACACCATTATATTGGGCGACTTCAACTACCCAAACATAGACTGGGAGCATTACTCTAGCTCCAACACCCTAGCCTAAAGGTTCCTAGAATTTATAAATTCAGATGCTATGGAACAACTTGTTACCACTCCCACAAGAGGGGAAAACATACTGGACCTGATCATCACCAACATGGGGACTCTATGCTCCAGACCAGAAGTGCATCCCTCACTGGTAAGATCAGACCATAAACTAATCTCACTGGATATTCACATCCCAACTCCACCCCCTGCCCTGGAAACCACAGTGAAAAACTTCTCTAAAGCAAATTTCACACTCCTCAAAACCAAGGTGGAATCCTTCAAAGCCCCCGGGCCTGTGGAAAATACGGCCCAGACCGCAGAATCCTTTATAAACGCATTCTATGAACAGCTTCAGGAATGCTTGGATCATGCAATCCCAAATAAAACCAAGACCCAATCCTCCAAAGGCAGACGTCCTGTCTGGTGGACCCCAGCCATAAACAAACTATACAATCGAAGGAGGAAGCTACTACATGATAGAGCAAAATCCCAAAAAGGGAAGGTATCTCTGATCAGTATTAGCAAAAAACTACGGGCACTCATAAAATCGTCTAATCCAGCTTTGAGAGAAAAATTGCACAGGACACTAAGGATAATCACAAGGCTTTCTTTAGTTATGTTAGGAACCTGGGTGGGAATTCCCAGATATGCTCAGAATTAGTCCAAAATGACAAAAAATACACCGAACCCACAGACATTGCCAACATCCTAGCTGACAGGTTCAGCGCAAACTTCTCCCCCCCTCCCCACCAAAAGGGCAAATATCTATCCCAGCAGAGTGCTGCCCCCCTGACATCTCAGATGCTCAGGTAAGAGCTGCCCTCTTCAAAGCAAAAAACACAGCATCAATGGGATCAGACGGTGTCCCGGGCTGCGTCCTACATGAACTCCAAGAAGAGCTAAACCCAAACATAAAACTACTGTTCAATCTCAGCCTTACTACAGGATATGTACCCAAAGAGTGACATACAGCAACAGTGGTCCCTCTCCACAAAGGTGGTGCCTCAACGGATCCTGGAAACTATCGCCCCATAAGCCTGACTAGCTTGGTCTGCAAAGCTATGGAAAGGATCATCATGGACCTGATAAATAAAGATATTGGGGACCTACAGACACTGGATCCTACCCAGTTCGGCTTTGTTAAGGGCAGCTCCTGCCTCTTAAACCTGGCTGATTTCTTTGAAACAGTCACCAAGGCCATTGATGAGGGGAAGGTGGTCCACACAGCCTACCTGGACCTCGCAAAAGCTTTCGATACAATAACCCACTCGGGCATTATAGATAAGCTCACCAGCTTAAATATAAACCCCTATGTCACTAGATGGGTTGCAAACTGGCTCAAGGACAGAACCCACATGGTTAGAATTGCTGGAGCCATGTCAGACTCCAAACCAGTTACAAGTGGCGTCCCACAAGGCTCAGTCCTGGGACCTCTCTTGTTCGGTATATATTTCTCGGAGGTACAGGCCAACACGGAAGGACTGTGGCTGACCAAGTTCGCAGATGACTGCAAACTGGGTGCCATAATCGACTCTCCAGCCGACACAAGCATCCTCCAAAAGGGCCTCATAGAAACAGACAACTGGTGCCAGAGCCATGGCCTCAAGCTAAACACCAAAAAGTGTATAGTCATCCCCTTTGGCAAAACAAAGTGCCCACAAATTACCACATAGGTGGTAATCCATTAAGTACAGAAGAAGTAATTAGGGACCTGGGGACCCAAGTTCATAGCAATCTCTCATTTGACAACCACGTGGCCAAAGTGGTTAGAAAAACATTTTATATAGCCCATCTAATCATGAAGGGATTCACATCTAGATCACGGGAGGTCATCGTGCCTCTTTACTCATCCCTCATCAGGCCCATAATTGAGCACAATGCCCCTTTTGGGATGTACCTTACCAGACACCTGCAGCAACTGGAAAGACCCCAAAAGTACCTCACCAAGAGGATCAAAGGGCTCAAACAGATGCCATATGCTGCCCGGTTATAGAAACTCCAGCTCTACTCAGTGGGATACCGCCTGCTCAGAGGCGATCTGTGCCTGACGTATAAAGCCATGTCCAACCCGGAATTAATGGACATGCTGCACCTCAGAAAATCCAAATCCCATCGAGCTACGTGCTCGAGAGAGTTGAACCTCAGCACTGAAATAAATAGGACATGCTGGAGGGACAGATTCATAACCCAGAGGCTCCCTTCACTCTGGAATAAAATCCCAGTTCAGGTTAGGCAGAGTCCCTCATTGACTCTCTTCAAGAGGAATCTTGATGAGTGGATGGGAGATCATAGGTTTACCCCGGGTATCACTTCTGTGTCACTGTTCAGAGGCACAGTATGCTAACCTCGAAA
Organism: Protopterus annectens; assembly: GCF_019279795.1. Lineage (NCBI taxonomy): Eukaryota > Metazoa > Chordata > Ceratodontiformes > Protopteridae > Protopterus > Protopterus annectens. The sequence goes on along the minus strand of NC_056731.1, from coordinate 54,210,919 downwards.
AAAGGGCATAGCAAAATTAATTCAAAATGGGTGGCGAAAGCCAAACACACTCTGGCTAGGCTTATAAATGCCCTGGGGCAGATAGCCTAGTATGAACCTATGAACCTATAAGGATAGCACCTTTTTATCATGCTAACTTGCTTGCATTAGCGATTAAAAGTAATTAGGTTACTGGCTGCTTGGCTTACTTGGTTGCTTCTGGAATCTGCTGGAGTCTTGTGTTCAAATCGGAAAGGAACAGACGGACAGTTAAAGAAATGAAAAGGTCTTCTTTTTATTTTTTGAGGTACGAAAGGCGGACAGGACTTTGTGGTGGGGTGCTCTCCTCTTTATTTTAACAACGCTACAACTCCGTCTCTCTTTTTTGCTGATGCTGTAGTGCTGGAAGCCGAACAAAAGTATTAGTCTGTACACTTTCATTTTATTTGTGTTTGTTAAGGTACCTTGACAAGCAAGGCATCAGAGGTTTTATTTTGTGGTTTGGTGGGCAACTGGGCATGACTAACTGTTAAATTTTGTATATATCTTTTAACTTTTTTCCCTTAACTGCTTTGTTCAAGAATCAACGGAAAATTAATGTGGAACTGGGGCAAAGGTCCAAAAACAAGGGACTATTTTCAAACATTACTTTAATTCACTTAGTGTTTATTAGACCATTTTTATCAGTCTACATGTTCTGAAGAATACAAAGGTCTAATATTTGGTGTAATTAACTGACTGTATTCCTCAGTGATTTAGCTGAAAAATGCAAAAATTTATGAGGGAAAGCAGAAATAGGGAGTGCATTTTCCAAAATCAGGGGCAGATGAAATGCATATTTTTTAGCTTGTGTGTTCCGGTTTCATTTTTTTCTTTTCTAAATGTATAGAAGTAATGTCTTTAAACAGATTCACAACTTATAGTTTTGTTGCATGTATGAACAATGGTATAGTGACAGGCCGGGATTATTTGGAACATTGGGCCTTGCATAGCTGTTGGTCCAGGCTGTTCGGTGACATCATTGTACAAGGTCTAGTACTCTTTGCTATCGCTGGTACAAAGCACTGTCCTATCATTAGAGTTGTACTTAGTCCCTGAGGCTCTCCTGTAAAAGAAGTGTTTAAGGTGGCCATTTTAACAATGAAGGTAATAGCTCATTGTATTACTTCAGTTTGTAAGTGGGGTTACTGCCCCCTTTAGCTCTTCTGTCCATCTTAATATAAAAAAGATAATTTTAAGGATTTAAACGGGTACTATAGCCCCCTTACAAAATAGAATTAGCAAATAAAGGCTAGAATCTGTCAAACAGTTGTGAAATTATGCTACTTCATTAACATTATAAGTGGGACATAAATGCACTGGTGAGGTCCAGTGTTGTAAATTAACATTAGACAGGGCAGTTGTGTTGTTAGGTGTCCACTATGTACACTGTAGCATGCATCTCAGACCATGAATGTTGCAAGAAGATGCAGCTATGGTGCCAGGTATGGTAGGTGCTGTATACCTTACCAGCCATTCTCAGGGCTTTCTGTTCTTCATATTTCATTTTGAAGTGCAAAGGTACATGAACTCCTAACCAGTTTTCTCAAATATGCATTTCATTCATTGCAGGGTATTGTGCAGATGTTATTAACTTCTGTCTACCTTTTTACAAAGTTCTTGCTTCATGAGCAGAAGACCTTATTGTTCTGTTTCCCACTTTCTGCAATATATCCTTCAAGTGTAATTAGGGTGCTCATTCTTGGCAAAATCATATACTTTTACTTAAACTTTTTAGTCACATCTCATTCTGTATGTAATTTATAGTGATCTCGTTTTATTGATTACATTTCATACTCTTCCTTTAAACAGTTTTGCATCACTTGTTCTTTTTATCGGTGTAACAATATTACTGATTCTTGTGATACATGTGATTTGCGAATACAGTATTTAAGGGATGTGTCTTGCATTATTAAGTTGCTTTGATGAAGTCTAATAGTTAGTTGACCTAATATGAAAGTGCTTAACAGTTTTTGTCATGTTTTAAAGCATTACCATTCAGAATGAGTATTCATTTATTTTATCATTTTAGTACTTTTTGTTTTCTCATTCACTGATGCAGCTTTTTTGTGGTTTTGCATTCTTTGCTGTATTGTCTAAGGCCATGGATTCAACTGACCATCTTGTTTGGATGCACCCACTCTATTTTCATTGCACACAAAGCAGAACAGGCTTTAGAATGCATTATGGACATTTTGAAATGGCTGACAAATTGATAGAAATAACTCAGCCCAGCAAAATGGAGGGGTACGATTGTAATAAAATGTTTACTAGGCCTGTTAACCCTTTTGGGTTTGGCAGTAATGATATGTGTAATGGTAACTCTTACAGATCAGCTAATACCTTAGGTAGCAGTGCCATCAAAACATAGGAAAAGAAGTTACAGAAAAATAGATCTCTTTTGTGAGACAATCTGCTCTTTGAAGAGTACATAGGAATCAAGCACATACTGAAGGATGGACGGATCTACAAGTTTCCAAATGTTACTTGCATAACAGTCCCTTACATAATAATATAATTGTATTATTTTATCAAGCAGACTATGCTGTTATGTGCATTTTGTAGAAACATAATGAACTACAAGTGAATGATCTTATGCTGGAAACTGAAGCCCTAAACAGAAATGTTGCTAATGACAGGAGTTTCGGAAGTCTTTGATTCTGATTATTAGTAAGTTTTTGTTATGCTCTTGGAGCTAATATTAAACAAAAGCAGAATAAAACAACTAATCCGAGAAGAAGCTGGGCATGGTCAAGAAAACACAAACAAAGAAAAAATGCGAAACTCCAAAAAGCTGAACTGCAAGAAGGAGAACACCATTAGTTAAGTGATTAACCAATAATGGTTAATCAGATGATTCTCTCATTTTGCATGTGGGTGTCTGTACATCTGGTCTTACGTTTTTTATGGATTGCTCAGAACATATAGGTACTAAAAAGCATTTTTTTGTTATTTAGTTGTTGAGAGAATCATCTAATTAACCATTACTGGTTAATCATTTAACTAATTAATTGTTTTATTGACTTTACATTTTACTATTTAAGGGCATGGCCAAGTGTTCTAATTTATCTGAAGAAGTTACAGTATTTACTGTGACGAAAAGCTCTTAATTTGGAATAAACCTATATCTTTTCTATGTTCTGCATTTGGTGTTCTCCTTCTTGCAGTCCAGCTATGTTCAAGAAAATGCATAAAGGTTCTGCATGTGCTGTTTTGCCAGAAGTCTACCAATCCCACAACAGATGGTGGGGAGATGATCCCTTCAGTCTTCGAGCTAAAGGTCAGAGTAGCTCAGTTCAGTCTATCATAACTGTAACTATGAACCTGTTATCAGTTTGCCATCCATTCACTATTGCAATATTGCTAGCTTATCATTTTTTTAGTATAACATAGGCAATTTATTCCTCAAGGGTAACGGGCACTTTATTTGTAGATGAAACCATGAAATATAAAATTGTTTGCTAGCAGCAACCTCTTCATTAGCTACAGATCTCTTTAATGTGGAATTATTTAGATGACTTTTACTTCAGAGATTGTGCATATTTACTGATACTGGTGGACTGTATAAGTTTGAATAGACTTTTATGATGGAAAGTAAATTTGAGTAAAGTTTTATGATGGAAATGTTCTAAATTGGACAGTTTTGTCATTATTGGTGCATGCATTTTGTTTCATTGTTTACTGGAAAAATGTTCAAAGCAAAAAATTTAAAACACCCTCTTAAACTGTATTGTATTGTACAAGGAATATAATTTAATGCAATCAGGAAGGTGTGTGAAAGAGCATGTGTATGCTTTGTGTGCAAGGGGCCTGTGATTTGAAAACAGCCCAAACTCAAAGTTAATCTTTATCTGCCACTGGCAAAATGTATTTTCTTTGAATGTGGGTTTTAGTGCTGTTTCAATGAGTATGAGTTTCAAGGGCAGAGAAGTTTTAATGCTAAGTCTGTTTTCATTGTGAGACTGCATTGCTTTGTTTAGCAGATGTCTATTAGTGTTTGCGTTGTAAAATTCAAAATAAAACTTTCAAATGAAGTCCAAATCATCGCAGAAGTAAAGCAGTATGTACATTAGTGTTTATGGTAAATGGGGTGAAATAGCCAAGTAATGGTTCATTGGAATGGCTGCAGGGGTGAGGCTCCGTTCAACCATTTTGTGAGGGGGGAAGAGTGGCAAACTCAAAGACAGCCCCTGCTGAACTATACCTCTCAACTGTCTAGATTTTTGCAGAATGAATAGATTTTTGCTTCTTATTTTTGGTTTGTTCCTTATAAAATTTGTGGTTTTCTGGCAAATCATTTAGGAATGAAGTCACTAAATAATGGCAGACACTGAGTTTCAGACTTCATAACCTTCAGAAAAATGCATGCTAAAACAAGACCTGTTAGTCTATCAACTGTCTTAGTTTATACAAGAGCAATTTTTAGTACTGTTTATACATTCCCCCATTATATTTGGCCTTGTCCAGATTTCCTGCATTAACAGGTTGAAAGGTCCTTGCAAATAAATTGCTTTATAGAATTAGGCATATCCAACCCTCTCAACTGTCCCTGATTTTGGCTCAAAATGTTGCTCTTCCCCTAATAATCTCTTCGCAAAATGGCAGTTTTGGAAGAAAACATGGAGGGTTTACAATTAATAAATAACTGTAATAATCAGAGTTATAGAATACTTTTATTTCAGAAATGCATGTAGATTCCTTTATTTTGTGAGCTGCTCACATTAGCAGTACTAATATTAAAAAAGTGTCCCTTCTTTGACAAGTTCCCAGCTGTATTGTGTGGCTATTTTATATTTTTGCATCACATTTTGGTCCATTTTTCATAAAATTGTGTTTTTTTGGCAAATTAGTGGCAAATCATTAAAGAATGAAGTTAGAAAATAATGACAGACATTTCAGTTTCAGATTTCATGCCCTTCAGAAAATTCATACTATTGCAAGACCTACTATTCTATTATCTTTCTAATTTTATAGAAGAAATATTTAAAAATTGTCCTTATTTTGGGCCTTTGTCCCACTTCTATGTATGGCTTTGTCCAGATTTCTTGCTCTGAGTTTGAGAGGTATGACAAAATGTGTCAGGACCATCACAGTCAGCCAGAGACACTTCAAATTGTGACATGCTTGTTGCATCCCACTCCCCCATGTAGTGACTCTGGATGTGTCCAAGTAAGGCAATGAGCAGTTAGAGAGTGTAAATGTGCAGAGTATCCCCCCATCCAAGCTAGACACAAGTACTACAGTGGCTTTTCATCTGTCCTTGATTTTGCAGAATGTTCTGGTTTCTGTCATATTTTTATACTGTTGATTTATGCTTATTATTATTCAGAAAGTGCCTGTTGCTCTGTGTTTTACTAGCAATGCTTTAATGATCACCAGGTAAGCTTGTCTGAGATTGTAAGATGCAAGCAAGCTTTAACAAACATACTGTTAAAGAATTGCCAACATTGAAAGCCTTTCTGTTGTTGCCATGCAGAGAATACTTACATAACTAGATAACGTATAAGCCTTAGGTATTGAAATGCATATGACAGTATTTGTAATAAAGGACAGGATTGCATTATTTTAAGAAGTTCATTACATTTGTTGGAGACTTGCAGTCATCTTTGCCGGCTTTACCTGCAAACTAAACAGAATGCCAATCTATTGTGTGTGGTCCATAACCTGTGCAGTAATCCTTTAAGCAATGTATGTTGAGCTTGTTTCTTGTTTGCTTTTCATTTTTTATATTGATCATGTTTTCCCCATGAAACAACTAAATAGTTATTGTCAGGCAGCAGGTTTTTTTTGGATAAGAAACATTTTTACAAGTGGGGGTATCACAGAGATTGCTACTTTCAGCATGTTACTTGGTACTTTAATAAAGCTGAATATAAATTATAATTAGAACTGCAGTGCAAGGAGAAGTGGTTTGAGTTGAGTGCTGCTTGTTTTTCTTATACTTGATTTTGACTGGTATTCCGGTAATGCATTTAAAAAGTAATTTATGTTTTCATGCCTCACAACCTTTTTGTTTTCATTTAGATATTAAGTAAGCTGTCATGCAACCAATGCATTGAAATATTTTTTTCTTCTGCACTTCATTTTGTCTTGATTGGACTCTCATAATGATGGTTTGGCACCCAGGGCAGCATATTTAATTAAAGTTACAGTTGCTGTGGTTTTGAGCATAGCCCCTCCCCTTTCCAGTTGGCCACACCCATTCCCATTGACCCCACCCATTCAGCTTTCTCCTGCAGCCCCACTTTGATTTGAAGTCACCAGCCACCACTGGTATTAGTAGAAAGTGCAAAAGCTGGTTTGTTGCTCCACATCGAAAAATAAAATAAAATAAAATGATGTCATCTAGCCCTGTCAGTTTGTTGGAAAGAGGTGGAGGCAGGGACTGATTTTATTTTCCTGGGCTCAAAGCTCTCTGCAGGTGCTGGCTACAGACATGGAATTAAAAGATCCTTCCATTTTTGAAGGAAAGGTATGACAAATCTGGATAAGATTTTAAAGAGCAAAGACATCATATTACTACCAAAGGTTCATATAGTCAAAGCTGTGTTTTTCCAGTATTAACATATGACTGTGATGATTAGGTTCATAGGTATGTACTGTGCTACCTGCCATCGAGGGCCATTTCATGCCTAGCCAATTTCCCTTTTGATACTTGAATTAACCTATCCTGTTTAATTTTAGATTGGCCTTACCCATCCCACGGTTGATGATTTTACGTTACCCTTTAGTGGGAATAACTAGGATCATATCATAGATTATTTCAGGGATATTGATAATAGAGAGTTTGACTATAAGTTAGTGTATGCATCAGAAAATCGGTTTTCTTGTTCTCTGATACTGGAGAAATGTCTGAGAATGCCACGGACTGCAAGGTGAAACCAATCAGTGCTTAAAGACTTAATCCAAACTGTCAACTGGAAGGGTTGGCAGTAAAAGAAAAACTCAAAAACCTCGGCCACTCGATGCAAAGACAGGATTTACTAGGGAAGACACTAATGTTGGGAATAATCAAGGGCAAAAAAAGGGGGAGACAGATACTGTGGCGGATGGACAGCGTTACTGAAGTAATGAATATAAATTTGCAAGAAGTTAAAAAAGCAGTACTTGAGACAGGCCTGGCATGCAAAAGTCCTTGATTTCAAGAAGAGTCCGCTTCAATTAAATGAATGAATGACAAAAACATTTTCTTAAATTTTTTTAAACATCCACTGTTTTATTTATTTGTGTCTTAAATCATCATACACAGCTGTCACATTTCAGTTGTATAATGCACCCCAGCTACACACATGTTATGTTACTTTTGATGCTTATTGATTCTATGCTGATATTCCATATGATGTGGTTGTGAAGGCAGTAAGGTGGACATTATATTCATATGCATTAGTGACTGAGATCAGTAATATTTATATGGCAACTAGTTTGTGCTTTTACTTTATGTTAAAAATTAATGTTGTAAACAACTCTCAGGCTCTGGAATGGCTGTTGCTGTGCACCCCCATGTATGCCTGTGCATATATACTGCTACGGGAATTCCAGCACATATTTAGTGATAGAATAACCTATGTTCATTATATTAAATATTTTAACATTTATATTGATAGTGTATTGTGTGTACGGAGGGAGAGATACTGCTTCTGAACTTGTAAGCTTTTTCCCAGGACTTAACTAGCAGTGATGAATACCTGTAACAAGGTGTAATATCTGATAACAACAAGGTTAATTGTCATGATGTGTGCCCTTACAAGTATGAAAATATGTTGATTCCAGGTATTTTAAGAAATCTGTCAGTTCTGAAATGTGCTTAGATTTTCAAACTCAGCATGCTAGCATCATGGCAGGAGATCTGCGTAGGAGTATGTTTTGGTTCTGTATGAATACAAGAGATAATGACAAGTTTCAGAGATTATCTGTTGAAACGATAGCTTTCTTTGAGAAGCCAAATTTCAATCTTAAGTGGATGCAAACACGATAATTAATTAGGTACAGGTGTGGAGCTGGTACTAGTAGTCAGCATATGTCGGTAACAGAGGATTATGGCCAAAGTGCAGACACCATGAGCATAGATGGTGGCAGTAATTTATACGCTTTAGATTTATTATGCAATATACCACTCATTCCAAAAGGATTGGAGATGTGACTGGTCAACAGTGACATATCTTGTTAGAAGAGAGAAAGGTAAAAAAAAAAAAGTTTTTCCTCAGCAACATGTTTTTATGTGTATGAGAACCTTGTATCAAGAACAAGGTTACAGCTACTGATGCAGCTTGTACAAAGTAAACAGAGGTTCATGTATCTCCACTTCACAGTGATGCACAGTGTAGTTGATCTACAATAAGACCTGTGTACCTTTCTGTGGTATGTGTTGAACAGATCCCCCCCACAGCTAACTGGAAATGCATATACTTAAGTGTAAGCATGATTAGTTATTTGTGCCAGTAAGACAAAGAGGAGTTCGTATGAGCTTACACATGCCTTTCAAAAAAAAAAACGTGATAATAGTGCTTTCTACAAACACATATGGGAGTTATGAATTTGACTTCCTGGTACTGGAAGTTGTCCATGGTGATGATGATGGGGAGTAAATTGGATAATTAGAAATCACAGAGCCACACTGGCACTATGTTTCCAAAGTTTCATAATTATTTGATAATTTTTCTTTAAGACGATGTTTAAAGCCATGAATGGATTTTAAGAAATGAAGTTAATGCCACCAGGAGTAGAGTATTTGTGTTCTTTGATTTACTGGTTAATGAATAATTGTGGTATGTCTGCATTTATATGTTTGTTTCTTTGTGTTAAGGTATGTTCTCATATAATGCCGTAAAACTCTGAACCCTATTCAAAAAGGTTACTGTGTAGAGCACATGAGATCTGCACTCTACCATGGTGCTAGAACCCGAAAATGTGCTGCACATTGGTGGTCTGTCTCTGCAGTCCTGCTAAATGCTAATTAGGGATTCCGTGGAAGAGACATATTCTAATTAGTCATGAGCTCTCCCTTTGAACTGCCTGTGATAAAGTATTTATACAGGGATCACTTTGCTTTGTAAGTAAAAACAACTGCTCCAGGTCACATTTGTTAACAAACATGGCCAAAAGCTTTTGTTCATCCATTATGGTAGAGAGAAGTGCAGGGAAGTTTTTTCAGAGAGGTAGTGTTGGGGTGTGTGTGCGTATGCATGTGAGGGGCTGCATGTGAGTGTATGTGTGACTACGACGTCTGCCTGGGATGTCACAGTAGAGATAGGGTTAGTGTGGAGGGTGTGTGTGTGTGTGTGTGTGTGTGTGTGTGTGTGTGTGTGTGTGTGTGTGTGTGTGTGTGTGTGTGTGTGTGTGTCCGGACTTAATGCGTATGTGTAGGTGAGTTACAGGGATACCATACATCCACAATCTTCTAGACTTAACGAGCAAAATCTGCAACACTGAGTCAGGAGAAGCATAAGACACCAGGGACAACTCTTTCATCTTATACCTTAACAGCACTTATTTATTTATTATTTATTCATTTATTTTACATTTGTTGACTGGGATTGTCCAATTGGGCTGAAGAGCCCTTTTTCAGCAGAGGCCTGGGGAGAAAAGCTCCAACATACTATACAATTTTCATTATAAATTAGCATTAAACAGCAATGTTACAGGATTATTACAAGGCATTAAGCAGCAATACAATGTTATACAGTGTCAATAATCAGGAGTATAGCAAAACTATTTCAAGATGTATAAAAAGAAATGTCATTGAGATGAATATAGTTTTTGGGGTAAGTGGGTACAAAAACCCAGTTTTATCATAATGTAGTTGCATGAAGCCAAGACAATTACAATAGAATGTTTCTCTGAGGTGATTTGCTTAATAGATTTTAGAAGACAGTAGAAAGAGTAGTCAAGGAAGATTAGAGAGAGCTAGTGAGAAGAGCGAGTTAAGGGCAGAAAGTAGATTAAGGTATGAGAAGCAGGGGATGTTTAAGGAGGGAGAGTGCAGTGGCAGGACCAGTGACTTTTAAAGTGCTCTTTGGTGGCTGCCTTAAATTGTTTAGGATGTGTAAGGGTCCTGATTTCTAGTGGCAGCCTATTCCAGGCAATAGTGGGGTGATAGCTGTACATGTTGTGTCCAAATTTAGACTTGTGTTTGTAGATTTGTAGTAGGTCTTGGTTAGAACTTCGGAGAGGTCTGGAGAGAGAATAATAGGAGATGAGAGGGGATAGTGCTGGGCAGTAGGAAGGCTGGTATAGGATAGAATGGATGATCTGGAGCTGAGAGAGAATAAGCTGGTGGGGTAATTCAAGCCAGTTTAGGTGTTTTAGAGAGAGACAGAGATGGGATCTGTAGGTTTGTTGGGCAGCAAATCTAGCTACCTTGTTGTAGGTAGATTTGAGTTTGGTCAGGAGTGCTGAGTTAAGATTTGTGAGAATTTGAGAATTGTACATTAGACTGGGTAAAAGGTAGGTAAGAGAGAGAGTAACCTTGGCTTCAGAGGTATGGAATGTCTTGTTACGGTAAAGGAACCCTAGTTTTGAATGAGTCTTTTTGATACAGTTATTAACATGCAAGTCAAATTTAAGCTGATCGTTGATGGTTATGCCTAAGAGCTTAGTACTGGATTATACCTGAATGGGAGTTTTATTAAGGGACTGTATGAAGAAGGAGGGTTTAATATTGTTGAACTTTTTAGGTAGGAAAAGTAACAGGTTTGTTTTTTTAGGGTTAAAGATGACCTGGTTGTTGGAGAGCCATGTTTCAACTAAGTTAAAAGATGCTTGAGTAGCTGAGAAGAGCTTAGAGGGAAAACTTAACAAATATGAGAATGGGGGGGCACTATACACTAGGGATTACACTTAACATTATGTGTTAATAGCACTTAGGGGATGGGGAACCACCTGGCACCATGGATACTCTATATAAGGTACCTTTAAAACTCTTAAAAGAAAACTGCTAGATATTAGGGAGACATTTTACTGTCTTTGTCTTAACAGCACTTAGGTTTGGGGAAAATAAGAGCCATCAGGGATAACTCTTTAATAATGTGCCTTAAAGGCACTTATTAAAAAACAAAAGATGATGTGGGTTGGGGGGGAGAACCACTACATACCAGAGTTACTATAAACAGTGTGCCTTAATGGCATTGGAAAGGATTCAAACCCTGTATCCTGCTATCGGTGATATTAGTCCTCTGCACCAGCACTAGACACCAGGGACAACATGGAAATAAAAACTAAAATTAGAAAAAAAATAAATAAATTGCAAAATGTGGGGTTTGAACCCTGCACCCTTGCTATATGAAACAGCAGTATTAACCTGCTGCACAGGATCTTGTGCATTATGCAAGGCCTGCAACAGTTCATGAAGTATGAGGGAGAGGAACAGGTGCTCCTAAGCATATCTCTCTCTACCTTGCAGGTCAAGAAATGTAGACAAAGCCAACATTAATGGTGGGACAAAGACACACGATTAGGGACAGATTTTAATTACTACTCCTATAAACTTAGAAGGTCAGTAGAATAACAGCCTCTGCATTAGTGTGCAGTTACTGAGTGATATGAAGTCTGAAATTCTAATGTCTGGCATTCATGAGTCAGTGTAATCATCCTTGATTGCAGTGAAAACATAAAAGGAGACACTGAGAATGTTCATCAACTCAAGGACAAGTAAGGGGTATGTGATCTGTGTGTGTGTCTGTGTGTATGTGTGTGTGTGTGTTTGTGTGTGTGTGTGTGTGTGTGTGTGTGTGTGTGTGTGTGTGTGTGTGTATATATATATATATATGCGTGTGTGTGTGTGTGTGTGTGTGTGTGTGTGTGTAAGAATAATGGAGGGGATGCTTGTACCAACACTGTGAATGGGCCTATACTGTTAACTATCACAGGGAAGTGCTGATTTTCACTTGTGGCAGTTAATAGTGATCCAGGGAGATGCAGATTAGCCAGTAATGAGGTTTTTCATCATTGCAGCTAATGAGCCCCTGAATCCCAAGTACTGCATCTCAGAAGCAGATCCTTTTCACTGCAGCTCTTACTGTGAGCAGGGTGGCTCTTTCTGAATCCTCTAATTCAAGTATTGAGAAAAATGCTTGAAAAATTATTTTGTTTGCATGCAATAAATTGTATTCCGTGTGTGTGTGTGTGTGTATTTGCATATCTCTGTCAAAGGACATTTTGTGCTTGAAGTGATTTATTCCTTTAAAAATATGGAATTTCATATGATTTGGCACCATGGAGTAGTTCACTCATTCAAAAGAACTTGAATTTTTTCCTGTATTTACTTAATGTACTAATGCCAGTTTGCTTTATTTATTGTTGTGTATAAAGTCTGATTGTGTTATGTGTATGTAAAGACACTAAAATTTTAATGGAATTGCTGTAATGACTGGAAACTACCGTAGTATTTCAGTGAGTAAAAATGTTTTGTTAATTTAATTAGCTTAAACTAGTGCCCTTGTGCACAATTCTGGAAACTTTTGGCACCTGACCATGTTTTTCCATAACAACTCGTAAATATGACATGACACACGCAGACACACATATGTTTATGGCTAAGAATGTGCATTTTTATATCCCAAAGAACATTTTGTGTTTTGCAAAAATACCTTCCAGTTACCTGTCATGGCAGGAAATTTTTTTTTTGCTTTAGATCAAGATATATAATGCAAATAGGAGAAGAAAGATTGTTGTTGAACAATGGAAAATAACTTGGCTGAAAGTTGAGTTTGGATTGGGTGAGTGCAAAAAAAAGAAAAGTTAGTATTACTAAGTTTCATATAGATTTTAGTAGTTCCGCCTTAGATACTGAAACAATCTATTCAACGAATAGAATAAATTGCATGGCTCCTTATAGGTACATCTTTGGTGATTAGATGAAACTCTTTCCAGTTAAAGGTAACTTCTTCTGTGAAACTTATCCGTACTGTGTGTTGCTTTGTTGTACAGGCAATGCTAGATAAAGAGTCAGTAGTTTTGTACATCTTGTGTAATAAATACTGAACTTGGCTAATGCAATTCAAACTTCATACGGCACTTCTGAAGTATTCCCTGTCACTTAGTATATACCAGTAAGCCAGAAACTCAGCAAAACCAGGGACTTTTGATTTAAACAGTGGAAACCACACACAGATAGAAAGTTGATCAGTGGAAGCATCTTAAGCAAGCCTGGAAACAGATTAGAATAATTACCACATTCTTACCGTGTGGTTTAATTTCAGCATAGATTATCTAATAATAGGTTGAACTTTTTATTGTTATTTTTTTTGTTAGTACCTATTATTGTACGGTAGTCATTCATTAAAATATTTTTTATTTCCAAGCACAGTACAATGCTGCACAGATTGGAGTGTGATAATGATATTATTGCATGTTCCTTCTTATTTTTCTTGCATACACTCCCAGAACTGGTATTTTATTACTATGGGAACAAGTTTCTGCTCATGCCACCTGTTATTGTTAATATCCTTAGGGATAGGAGGGCAAAGGCTAAAAATTCTCACACAGTACATGTTGCCTTGGTCAGCTGTTTCGGCACAGAGGGTTAAATCCCTGATTTTAACCTAGACAGTCAGAGTTTGATTAGTGTTTTTGGCACCTGCTGCAGCTAGTGACCCTTCCTCCATAGAGAGGGAGGGATAATGTTAGGCTGGTAGAGGCAGACCATTTCAGTAGCTCTGATGGAGGCCATGGCACAGAAGGGCTGTAAGGCTAAGTTACAGAAGAGGTCTAGAAGGCATCACTGACCTGTGCCTGAGATTGGCACTCTAAACACCATGCCTCACTACCTGATGAGCCTGCGTGAGTGGTGCAGAATGCAACTAGGGTAGGGCCAATCACATGCAAGCTGCAGTGGTAGCTCCCAGTCTCACCTACCACAGAAGACCAGTTGTCACATAGGTGGGACATGATTACCCTAAACTGGAAGATTTAAACACCCAGGGAGCACTGCAGTAATAAGTGCCCACTATTCAGAGGGAGTAGGTTTTTTTTTTTTTTTTTTGTTATAATAAGCTACGTAAAGATATCATAAATGCATATATAGGCACCAGTAAACCTTATTACTTAGCCTGTAATAAGAACATTTCAGTTTCCCGCTGGGGACCTTCTTTACTGGAGTCTGATCTTGCTGTGTTAGTCTTTTCTTATGGGTGCTGTGGTTTACTCCGACATCCAAAAGACACGGCATAAGATACAGTGCTAGGCCTTAATTTGCTGAAGGTGTGCATTCAGTGCATGAGTGGGTGTGTTATGTATTGTAGACTGACATCCAGTTCAGGATAAGTTCCCTGCCTTATAAAGCCAACGGAGTCACAGGATAGACTTTGTTTTCCTTCTGTACCCTAATAGGATATCATGGGTATTGTAGAATGAATGAATAAAAGGTGAAATAAAGTGTTACCTTGCATTTTGCTCATTTGACAGTAAGATACAACACAATTTTGTATTAGGTGTGGGGTAAAAAAGCTGCTTATTAACAGTCTATTAAACATAAAACCTACCAGCAGAAGTTTGAACTAAGCTAAATTCCTGCTTTGCTGATGTGTAGAGATAATGATTTAAAGAACATATCGCTTTTGCTCTTCTGCTGTTTTTTCTTAACAGCTTTAATGGATCAATGTTTTCACTCTTTTCCATCCTAAACACATCCATAAATAAGGATATTGAAGTTTATATACTTGGATAAGATCTCCACTCGCTGTCTGGAAGTAACGGAAAAAATTATTTGTCTCTCGCAATCCCACCTCATTAATTTAACACAGAATAACCAGTTGTCAACTTTGTAAATTTGCATCACACTTTGTCTAATATGGCTTTTCACTTGTTTGAAAAGAACAGAATAAGATGGTATCACACTCCATCCATGATCTGATCAAAGTTATATAAGCTGTTTGCAAAAGAAACGTAGCCCTGAAATTCAGGAATGTTCTGCATTCTATAATCTTGTAAATGTCCTTTATAATAATCCCAATATGATTAAATTCAATCTACTGCCTACCAAAATCTGCAACCCTTTAATCTTATGTTGTATTTCCACTGAAGGATGAATATTTTTCCAGTGTCATTATTATTGTTATTACATGTTTCGCAATTTGCCCCTGAAGATAACAAGAGCAGCCCCAGGATACTCATTTCTTCTGCCCTTAATATATTTACTTATGGGACTATTCAGATCAGTTTATATATGTGTATATATGTGTGTGTATATATATATGTATATATACGTATATATGCGTATATACATATATATATATATATTTTATAATTTTATAATAATATATATATATATATATATATATATATATATATGTGTGTGTGTGTGTGTGTGTGTGTGTGTGTGCATGTATATACATATATGTGTGTGTGTGTGTGTGTGTGTGTGTGTGTGTGTGTGTGTGTGTGTGTGTGTATATATATATATATATATATATATATATATGTGCATTTTCACAAAAGACACTATAATGCACTTCATTGCATTGAGTTTTAATCCATGGCTTTGGCACCAGTCATTTGTCTGTGTTGCACCCTTTTACAGGATGTTAGTGTAATGGGGGAAATTTATGAGAGCTCCCAATTTGCAGTCGTCTGCGAACACAGTGAGCCAGAGGACCTTGATGTTAGCCTTGAACTCTGAGAAGTAGATGCCATACAAGAGTGGGTCCAGCATGAATCCCTGTGGTCCTACACTCATGACCTGCATCTTGGTGGAAGTAGTCTCACTAATCCTGACTTCTTGGGTACTCTCTGTGAGCCAGCTGGTAATCCAGCAAGTTGTGCAGGGATTTATGCCTAGTTCAGTGAGTTTGTTCACAATACCTGAGTGAGGTATTGTATTGAATTCCATAGCTAGGTCTAGGTAGGCAGTGTGCACAATGTTCCCTTCATCCATTGCCTTGGTTACACTCTCAAAGAAGTCAAACAGGTTAAGTAGGTCAAGCTGGCATGGCCTTCTTTGACAATACCACACTGGGATGGGTCCAGTGTCTGTAGGTTGCCAACGTGTTTGTTGATCATTTACTTGATAACTCGTTCCATGACTTTGCATATTAGACTAGTCAGACTAATGGGTCTGTATTTTCTGGGGTCAGTTGATGGTCTTCCTTGTAATGGAGGGTAACTGTTGTCATCTTGTATTCTCTTGGTACAGTGCCTGCACTAACTTTTCAGTTAACACTGTGGGTTAGTGCATTCATTTACTGTGGCAAGGGTGCAGGGTTTGACTGCCTTTGATGGACATATGCATTAGTATCTGTGATGTCTAGTGGTTCCCTGCACAAAGATTTATTTATTTTCTTTATGTGCCTTTAAGCATGCTATATGAAGTATCTTCCTTGTCTAGGATTCCACATGATCCACTTTACATGTAAGTGCCATTAAGGCACAAAATTAATAGTGCTCCCTGGTGGCTATTGTCACTGCCCCCCCCCCCCCCGGATCACTGTTATGTTTGTGCTGTTAAGGTGTGAAATGAGAAGCTGTCCCTAGTGGCTAGCATTTCCCCTTCCAATCCCTGTTAAGGTTAAGTGCCATTAATGCACGTAATGAATACTTTTTCCTGGTGGCTAGTATTTAGTATAAATCCATGTGTCTACAGTTATAGGTCTATATTAAATAAGCGAAGGCTTAAAAAAGTGAATGCTTATTCATCGACCCTAGTTCAGCGAATGCTGAAAATGCTGAACACTCAGAACAGCGATTTAAATCGCTGTTCCACCAAAAAAAAAAAAAAATCTTAAAACGGTATTTAATGTGGAGGGCTGTGCCACCCACACTCCCCTACTTAAATATACCAACTCCGAGATCACACCACATTGGAGGAAATGGCAAACTCCCGAAACCGGCCCAGCGATTTCTTTCCCTGAGAAGAAATTCGCTGTTCCGGGTGTTCGGGATTTTCAGCGTTCGCTGAACTAGGGTCGATGAATCAGCGTTGGCTTTTTTAAGTGTTCACTAATTCAATATAGACCCTACAGTTATACCTACTGACTAGTGATCCTCCCAACCGACATGCTTATAGTTCTCCTTGGTGGCTAGTGGTCCCCCTCAACCCATTGCTGGAGGCTTTGCTCCTTAATCTAATGGTGTGTGGAAGTGTAACAGCCACCCAAACCGACACATACACACACACACACACACACACACACACACACACACACACTGACACACACGTGTGCATGCGCACATTCATACATTCATTCCACAGGCAGATAGACAGATACAGACACACACACTCTTTCACTTACACACACAAACAACACACACACACACACACACACACACACACACACACACACACACACACACACACACACACACACACACACCCCCCAACAAGTATCACTCACACACTGATGCATTCACCAATACACACACACACACACACACACACACACACATGGCTATCCTACTCCCAACTGATCACATTATTCTACCTCTAAAGTAGACACACACTCACACATATGCTCCCACATGCAGCCCCCCTCACATACAGTTACACACACACTCTAACGCTACCTGATCTCTAAATTCTGTAGCTCTTACCTCTACCATAATGGATGAACACAGTCTTTTGGCTGTATACATTACTGCTAGCAGCCAGTAGTGGCCATCTCGTCTACACAGCTGAATCATTCTTTGAATGGCTTACCACAGGCAATTCTGCAGGGAGGGATGCAGGAAGCTCAAAGTCGAGTGTGAACTTAAACTCACCACTAAAGCCAAAAATAACTACAAATCTTTCTTTAACTATGTGTGGAATTTAAGAACGAACACCCAAAAATGTTTGGAGCTAGTCCACAATAGTACCATACTATCTGATCCAAAAGAAATATTATTTATTATTATTATTATTTCAGTTTGATGACCTGGGAAGTCCAATGGGCCAAGCAGAGCCCGTTTTCAGTGGAGGTCTGGGGAAATAAACTCCAAGTAACATGTTACAGACAATTAAACTAACAAATTACAAAATTACAAAATAAATTAATGATATGCAAGAAATATACAGCAAGAATTTTCACATAAACATACATACATATAAAGATTAACATAATGCATCATAAAAATATACAGAGCATTATATCTTGCGGTGGGCAACCCGTATAGTACAGAGTAGCTAATAAAAGCAGTAATTGAGAGGAGTAATACAGGTAATGGAATGTAGCTATAAAATAAATAAATACTGGCTCTCCAGAAATGATAACATCAAATAAGGTCATCAAGCTGCAGCAGGAGAATTGTCCATTGTCCATCTAGACTCCATTAACTGTAAAAAAGCCATTTATGAGCTAACACACACACACACACACACACACACACACACATGGCTATCCTACTCCCAACTGATCACATTATTCTACCTCTAAAGTAGACACACACTCACACATATGCTCCCACATGCAGCCCCCCTCACATACAGTTACACACACACTCTAACGCTACCTGATCTCTAAATTCTGTAGCTCTTACCTCTACCATAATGGATGAACACAGTCTTTTGGCTGTATACATTACTGCTAGCAGCCAGTAGTGGCCATCTCGTCTACACAGCTGAATCATTCTTTGAATGGCTTACCACAGGCAATTCTGCAGGAGGGATGCAGGAAGCTCAAAGTCGAGTGTGAACTTAAACTCACCACTAAAGCCAAAAATAACTACAAATCTTTCTTTAACTATGTGTGGAATTTAAGAACGAACACCCAAAATGTTTGGAGCTAGTCCACAATAGTACCATACTATCTGATCCAAAAGAAATATTATTTATTATTATTATTATTTCAGTTTGATGACCTGGGAAGTCCAATGGGCCAAGCAGAGCCCGTTTTCAGTGGAGGTCTGGGGAAATAAACTCCAAGTAACATGTTACAGACAATTAAACTAACAAATTACAAAATTACAAAATAAATTAATGATATGCAAGAAATATACAGCAAGAATTTTCACATAAACATACATACATATAAAGATTAACATAATGCATCATAAAAATATACAGAGCATTATATCTTGCGGTGGGCAACCCGTATAGTACAGAGTAGCTAATAAAAGCAGTAATTGAGAGGAGTAATACAGGTAATGGAATGTAGCTATAAAATAAATAAATACTGGCTCTCCAGAAATGATAACATCAAATAAGGTCATCAAGCTGCAGCAGGAGAATTGTCCATTGTCCATCTAGACTCCATTAACTGTAAAAAAGCCATTTATGAGCTAGAAAAACATATTTTAAAGTTTGTGACTTTGGACTTGGAAATTCTTTACTTAGAAAAATGTATAACCCGTGAATGCATACCACAAGGTTTGAGAACTGCTAAATTTTCGAATTGTGTAGTGCCTGGGGATGATTTGAGTAACACCTTGATAGGCTTATATAATGAGACTGGGTTAAACATGATGCGTGTTTTGACAATGCAGTACGGTAAAGAAATTATCAAAGTTAAAGACAATATAAAACAAATGGGCGAGCGTATAAAAAGTTTTGACTGTTTTTTAGAATTTAATGAATTATATAACAGTTTGGAGGCGAAAGTGGACAGACAAAGAGCCTCCATTATTGCTAGAAAACAGTCGAAGATCAAAAGAGATATTTTAGAATACAAATTTAACAAAGCGTATATTATACATGATGGGACACAGGTGACTGTTGGTTCAGAGCATGTCAATACTATTGAACAGATACAATGACCTGGAACTGGTGTTACTAATACTGTGGAGACTGTCCATAATAACAATATAGGAAACATAGTGACTGACAGTAATAATGTTTTGGCATCTACAAGTGTAGGTTCTAATGCTGAACATGAGAAAGATGAAACTGCAAACAAATCTAGTTACGCTCAAGCAGTTGCATCAGATAGTTCAGCGTTCAGTCACAATGTAGGCCCTTTTATCATGGACAAGATGGGCAACAAACGGACACCCAAGTGGTCCAATACCACTCAAAACAAGGGGAGGGGGAGAAACAAGAAGAAATGGTGAGGGTAAAATCTGTTCAGAATTATGGATTAGATATTTTAAATCTATCTGATGTTTTACTTGCATATGAAATGGAGTGTGTCTTGAAAAAAGGTTTTTCATTCATTCCAGCTTGCAATATGAATATTGGAAAATTCATTATTGATTTTAGATTATATTTGAGAAAGCTTAATTTAAAGTATATTATACAAGAGGTTGTAACAAACAGTGTTGCAAAATATGATACATTTGACACTAAGCCCAAAAGGCCAAGCACCTTCAATCCACCTTTACAAACCACTTTGCAAGTTTTCCAGACCATACGTGAGACAGAATGTAGAAATATTAGATGTAAACATGATATAAACAATTTATCTAGAGATGAATATGATGCTCTAATTAAACTGAGTAAAAATTCTCAAGTAAGAACAATGAGAGCTGATAAGGGGGTAAAATTGTACTTATGAATACTAAAGACTACGACATTTCTATATATACTTTGTTACAAGATGTTCAAACTTATAAGAAAGTAGATATTGAAGAAGTAACTAAGAGTTATAGAAAGTTGGACGTTACTTTATTTGATATGTTTTGCCAGGGTGAAATCGATAATGAAAGTTATAATTATCTATTGGTAGAACATCCTAAAATGGCCTGTTTTTTTGGTATTTCAAAAATTCAAAACAACAATCAAAATCCCCCCTTCAAGCCGGTCATCTCACCAGTAAATCTAAAACAGAAACTATATCCATCTGGTTAGATCATATTTTAAATCCAATAGTTCAGAAGTCCAAATATTTTTTTAAGGGACTTGTGGCATCTGTTGGAAATTTTGAGAAAATATGAATTTTCAGAAGAAACTATATATTTTGGTACATTAGATGTAAAGTCACTTTATGCATCTATTAATCAAGAGACTGGTATATAATATCTCACTCAAAATACTGAATTTGGAACTAATAAAATAAATATGTGATCTTTAGTGAGAGTAGGGAACAGGTGGAGGAGACCCTGAAGAGGTGGAGATATGCTCTAGAGAGAAGAGGAATGAAGGTCAGCAGGACTAAGACAGAATATATGTGTGTGAATGAGAGGGAGGATAGAGGAATGGTGAGGATGCAGGGAGTAGAGGTGGCAAAGGTGGATGAGTTTAAATACTTTGGATCAACAGTTCAGAGTAATGGTGAGTGTGGACGCGAGGTGAAGAAGAGAGTACAGGCAGGATGGAGTGGGTGGAGAAGAGTGTCAGGAGTGATTTGTGACAGATGAGTACCAGTAAGAGTGAATGGGAAGGTCTACAAGAGGGTAGTGAGACCAGCTATGTTATATGGGTTGGAGACAGTGGCATTGACAAAAAGGCAGGAGTCAGAGCTTGACGTGGCAGAGCTGAAGATGTTAAGATTTGCACTGGGTGTGACGAGCATGGACAGGATTAGGAATAAGTATATTAGAGGGTCAGCCCAGGTTGGAAGGTTTGGAGACAAAGCCAGAGAGGCAAGATTACGTTGGTTTGGTCATGTGCTGAGGAGGGATGCAGAGTATATTGGGAAAAGATGCTAAGGATGAAGCTGCCAGGTAACAGGAAAAGAGGAAGGCCTAAGATAAGGTTTATGGATGTGGTGAGAGAGGACATGCAGATGGTTGGTGTGACAGAGCAAGATGCAGAGGACAGGAAGAAATGGAAACAGTTGATCTGCTGTGGCAACCCCTAACGGGAGTAGCCGAAAGAAGAAGAAGAAAATCAATACTATATGTAGTCTGATGGATTTAGTGCTGGATAATATTTTTTTTAGATTTATCAATCAGTTGTATAAACAAATTTCAGGTATAGCGATGGGAGCGAGAGTAGCTCCTGCTTTCGCGAACCTAGTTATGGCAAACTGGGGAATAAAATATTTGTTTCAACCTACAAGGCCTAATAAGATCCAGGCATATTACAGATATATTGATGATTTGTTTTTTCAATGGACTGGAGAATATAGGGAATTTGTTGATTATGTGAATTATTTAAATTCTACAACAGATTTTTTAGAATTCAAAATCAGTGGTTATGGTGAGTCCATTGATTATTTGGATTTGCATCTGAATATAGATGTTGTAAACAAGAAATTTGAAAGTAGTATATTCAGGAAACCAGTTTTTACCAACCAGTATCTACATAGAGACAGTTTACACCCACAACACATGAAAAGGGGTGTTGTAAAAGGTCAAATCATCAGACTTAGTAGATTGACCACTAACAATGAATGTTTCCTAAAAGAGGTTCATTTATTGAGGTCTTTGCTTGTATCAAGAGGCTACAGTGTAGAATGGCTACAAAAGATAGAAGAAGAAGTAATGGGTTTAAGAAGTGGGGGTTGCATCACCTATACTAAAGTCTACAGATATAATGGTTAGTCCAATAGTCACTAGTACATCTGATGTACCGGATGACAGAATTGGGAATTATTATAGTGCTTTCCTTATACCTATAGATACTGAGATGTGGCATATAAAAGACATCACTGAAAATAATTGGAAGGTTCTGTTGGGAAATAATGAACTTGCAGCTACTATAGCTATGAAACCTAAATTCATATATAAGAAAGTTACAAGTATAACAAATATGTTAGAGTCTAGGAAATTTACTACAGGTACTGCAATAGTGGAAGGACATACCAAAAAAGGTACATATGCATGTAAAAATTGCAAACAATGTAGATTTATTAGCAATTTCTCCTTTGTAACTTTAAGTCATATAAACAAAACTTTTTGGGCTAAGAATTATTTCACTTGTAGTAGTGAATACATTGTGTATATTGCTACTTGTATGTCTTGTGAAAGCTATTACATTGGAAAAACTATACGTTGTTTAAAACAAAGAATATATGAATACACTTTAGCAATAAAAAAGAAAGATACAACTAATACATTAGCTAGACATGCAATGATATGTTCTGAATTCAAAAAGTTTACATTGTTTG
This sequence comes from Protopterus annectens, assembly GCF_019279795.1. NCBI lineage: Eukaryota > Metazoa > Chordata > Ceratodontiformes > Protopteridae > Protopterus > Protopterus annectens. The sequence continues at coordinate 54,188,009 of NC_056731.1, read as the reverse complement.
TCTTAGATAAGGTGGATAATGTAATTTTTGAAGGTGATAACAACACATTGGAATGCAAAGAAGCTTTTTGGCAGTTGTACCTTGGTGCAAATTTTGCACCAGGATTAAATGAATCCATTAATTTAAAATGTTTTTTTATTGTATAGATAAATGTCAATGATTTCTTATACAGATACATAATTACTTTTTAGTGATTTTTTAACAACATGTGATGTCATTTCCTGTTTTAATGAAGAAGGAATGGATAAAAAGGGAAGTTTGGGTAGTTTAAAGTGTTTCTGAGGAAGTTCACATTAATAAAAGTGAATGAAAGCGCTAAAAACATTGGTCGAGTGTGGTCTTTGGAAGTGTGTGACAACACTGAGGCTGAATTTGTTTGAAGTTTAAGAATTGTCCATTAGTGACATGTGGAGTGAATTGGTAGCAATGAGAGGGTAAGGGGAGAGTTAAGTAGGAGAGGTACATGGACATGCCCATTTAGAGGATAGATGCAAGAACAACTGAGAATTAAAGTTGGTATGATTAGGAATATTGTGAAGGGAGGGAGGGAGGGAGAGAGTTCCATAATTTGGCTATAGAGTAGGACAGCAGGAAATGACCTGGTGAATGAGAGGGCTTCTAGATTTGTAGGAGATTTTGGTTTTCTAATCGGAGATGGCAGTTAGGAATATAAGGGGTAAAGGCAGTAGTGAGAGATGGGCAGTTGGGAGGATTGAAGATATGTTTGTGGGCACTGGTGAACTGAATGAATTTTAAGTGGTTTGGGAGTTCAAGCCATTGCAGGGAGAGGAGAGGTAGGCAGTGGTGGGTACAGTAATTAGAATTGGTTGCGAATTTACAGATTTTATGGTAGCAGGACTCAAGCGTGGATTGTAGGCTGAGCTGGAGGTTGGTTAACAGAGGTGCACCATATAAAAGAGAGGGGAGAAGGTAGGTGGAGGCTAAGGTTTTTCTGGTAGAGGGACTGAGATAGCTGTTGTGTCTGTAGAGGAGTCCTAGTTTTTGGTGTGTTTTTATGGTGGAGTGGATATGGATATCAAATTTTAGGTTTTCGTCAATGGTAATGCCTAGTAGTTTGGTACTGGGTACAATTTTGAGAGAGGAGTTGGTGTGGCTGAGTATGGGGAAGGAGTTTTTGTCAATAGTATTGTTCTTAGAAGGTATGAAGATCATCAGTTTAGTTTTTGTTGCATTTAGAGCCAAGTGATGGGTTTGCATCCAGGATTCAGTTTATAGAAGGTGGATTGTGTTTTGAATAGAAGTTCAGATGGGGAGTGAGCTGAGCAGATGATTGTTGAGTCATCAGTGTACTGTATGAGAGAGGATTCAGGGATGCTGCTGTGGAAGTTGTTGATAAATATGTTGAAGAGGAGGAGACCAAGCACAGAACCTTGGGGTACTTCAGTGGGAGTTGATAGGAAGGGGGAAGTGGAGGTTTTCCATTGTACAGCTTGTTGATGATCAGAGAGGTAGCTGGAGAACCAGGCAATGGTGGAGGAAGAGAGGTGTAGAGTGGAGAGTTGTGATATGACTAGTGGGTGGGAGATGTTGTCAAAAGCTTTAGATAGGTCAAGGAATAGCGTTGAGACAAATTTGCCAGAGTCGCGTGCTAGGTTAATGGTTTCAAGAAAGGAACAGAGGGCAGTCATGGTGTTGTGATTAGGGCAGAAGCTGTGTTGAGTGGGGGCGAGGAGGTTGTTTTGCGTAAGGTATGGCATTAGTTGAGAATGGATAACTTTTTCTTTTAGTTTGGAAAGAGGGGAGAGGATAGCAATAGGCCTGAAATTTGCAGTGTTGGTGATGTTCATCATGTTACACTGCTGCAGTCATTACTCTTGGGTTATCCTGCCGTCAGGCGGATCCCCAGTCGGCCTGAGTTCCAAAGTCTTGGTCCGGCGTCAGTTGCTGTCGCCTCCTCCCTGACGTCAGTGCGACAGGGGTATAGAAAATGCAGCCCACGCCATTTTCTCCAGTCTTTCTTGCCGTGCCCAAAGCAAAAGCAGTTTGCAAGTGCCAGTCGGCCGACTCCTGAGATTTTCATTCCGAATCCAGAACCGAAGTCTTCTACAAAGCTAAGTACCCCATTGGGGAAACTTTTTCTTGCCTCAGACTGATGTCAGTAAAAGTTAATAACTGTATTTCTTGTGGGAAGCAAATACCTCATAAGGATTTCCATTCTTATTGTATCCCATGCCTAGGCCCAGACCACGATGTCACTGGTTGTCGGTTTTGTGCTAGGTTTAACAAGCGCACCATTAAACGTCGGTTTGATTTTGCCCGACATTATTTTGGCAGAAAATTCAATTATACCATGCCGTCGGAACTTCCGACGACCGGAATACATAAAAAGCGCAAAGACAAGGATAGGCATCCGAGGCCCAAAACTGATGACGAAGCCTCTTCTAGGCCAGTCGCCGGTTCTCCGGTTTTCAGCGAGGTGCGTTCGCAGCCCCTGATGACCGCTTCTGTAGAACCACAGGCCACCTCTGACTCCCACGTGGAGATGGCTGAGCCTTCGGACCCACAAGTTATTCAGACTACCGAAACTCTGGAGTAGCTGAACAACCCGCAGCTTCAGAGGGTGTTTTCAGACCTACTCAGTTAAGCATTAAATCTTCTGCTAAATCTAAACCTACTTTAAAAACAAAGAAACAAATACAGCATTCTCCAGGACAGGCCTCCATGCCTAAGAACCAAATGCTCAAAATGGCCGAAGACCTAATCACTCTGATCAGGGGTTCCCATCCCCTCCTGAAAAAAGGCCTAGACAGGATGCAGAAAATGACTCATCCGACCAGGTATCCATCTCTTCAGATTCTTCCTCAGACCTAGGATACTCCTTACCCCCTTATGAGGATTCTGATGCAGAGGAATCAATTCCATCAGCCTCTCCGCCTGAGGACTACTCCTTTGGGGAACCTTACATACCATGAGGGAGCATTTCCATTGGGAAGGCCAGGATTACTCAGAATCCAAGAAAAGGCTCAGAGATTTCCTTTTATTACCTCAACACAGACCCCTTGCTATTCTGCCAGTGTTAGATATTGTGGATGATGTGTGTACTGAATCCAGCTTAAATCCTGATTCTTTACCTCCAGCCCCAGTTAAGCCAGACAGATACTACAGAGTCCCTGACTCGCACAAATTTCTTTATAAAAGCCCTGTTGCTGACCCTGAAACTATTTCTCAGGGACCCAAAGGGGTTAAGGCCTCATCAGCAAAGAATCCAGTCCCCTCTGACAGAGATTCCAGAGCATTAGACAGATGGGGGAAGAAAGTATATACGTCTGCAACTTTAGCAATGAGGGCCTTAAATTGCCAGTTTCACATGTTAAAATATCAGCAATTTTTGATGTCTCAGTTGAAACAAAAAATGCTACCAGATTCAGATCCTCCTAATTTAAAGGAAATGCAGGATTTATTGCATGCAGCTGAACAAGTGGGAAAACCCACTTTGCAATGTGGTTTTGATTCTTTAGTGGCCTCCTGTAGAGCAGCTGTTACAGGTTCTGTCATTAGAAGACATGCTTGGTTAAAAGAACATACGTTACCAGATCATGTTAAAGCAAACCTATTGGATGCACCTTTGCAGCAGGATATGTTATTTGGAGTTAAGGCAGAAGAGGTATTAAAGAAAATGGAGGATAAGGCAAAATCTATGCAAACGGTGAAGGATTTCTTACAGGTTCAGCCTCCTCAATTTAGCAGAAATTGGCCAACAAAGAATTGGTCCTTTCCAGTTTCAGACAGACCTCAAAGGGGCAGATACAGACGTCCAAGAGGTAGAGGTCAGCCACAAGGCTCTTACAGGCCTTGACAATGGGGTGCATCAGGCCAGAAAGAAGGGGAAGACAAGCCACAACCTTATAAAAAACAGCCCCAATGACTTCCCACTACAGCTGCCAAACAGCTGTCTCTTGGCAGCCCCCTTGGGAGGAAAACTGGCACTTTTCTATCACAATTGGCATATGATCACCAAAGACAAATGGGTTCTCAACATTGTATCTCAAGGTTACAGGTTCCACTTTCACACTCTGTCAAGGTTAAAAGGAATGCCAAACCTGCCACCAAATCAATGGGCAGAGGCTCAAAAACAAATTACAGCACTCATGGACATGAGAGCTATTCAAAAGGTACCACCACAGGAGCAAGCACAAGGATTTTACTCAAGACTCTTTCTGGTTCCCAGAAAGGACAAAGCCTGGAGGCCCATTCTGGATCTTTCTTCCCTAAACACTTACCTGGATGTTCCGAAATTCAAAATGTTGACACTACAGCAGCTTCTTCCCATGCTGGGCAAGAAAGCTTGGCTCGTAACCTTGGTCCTCAAGGAGGCATACCTTCATGTCCCTATCAGACAAAACTGCAGAAGATACCTCAGATTCATAGCTGGTTCAATGCACTATCAATTCTCTGCACTGCCCTTTGGCTTATCTACTGCACCCAGGGTCTTCACAAAGTGCCTGGCACCAGTAATTGCGTTTTGCAGACAGAAAGGAATTCAAATTTATCTGTACCTGGACGACTGCCTGATTCAAGCAGAGAGCAAGGACATTCTTCTAAAGCATCTGGCATTTGTAAAACAGTTATTAAGTTGCCTAGGGTACACAGTAAATGAAAAGAAATCAAAACTAGTGCCCTCACAACAGATAATATTCCTGGGTGCCAGCTTGAATACAATGTCCCAGATGGCTTATCTCACGCCAGACAAGCAAGGACATCTGACTCAATATTTTCAATTGATGGCAACAAGAACCCAACTCCCTGCAAGAAACATTTTGCAGGCCTTGGGTTACATGGCATCTTGCATACTACTAATTCCATATGCCAGGCTGCATATGAGGAAACTACAATGGTACCTAAAGAGTGTCTGGTCTCAACACTGTCAAAGTTTGGAAACAGTTATACCACTAATTCCTTGCCTGCAACAGGAGTTTCGATGGTGGGCTCAAGCTTGTCTCCTCAACAAGGGACAGCCTTTTACTCAACCCACAGCCAGGCAAACACTGACAACAGATGCATCGGATTACGCCTGGGGAGCACACATGGCAGGAAATTGTATTCAGGGCAAGTGGCCCGCAGAACAAAGGCATCTTCACATCAATCAAGAAGAGATGCTAGCTGTGCAAAATGCCCTAATAGCCTTCAAGGACCTGCTACATCCAGGACAACTACTATTAAAGACAGACAACACCACAGTTATGTGGTACATAAACAAGCAAGGGGGCACTCACTCTTATCCCCTCTGCAGACAAGCCATGACCTTGTGGAACACAGCTCTAAACTATCAAGTTCATCTGCAAGCACAATTCCTGCCAGGAGAGAAAAACACACTGGCAGACAACTTAAGCAGAAACATCATGGATCCCCACAAATGGAAATTGAATCCACAAATATTCAGAATGATAACACAGAAATGGTGGAGCCCGGACATAGATCTGTTTGCATCCCCAATGAACTGCCAGCTACAGAAATTCTGCATAAGGACTTATCCACAAGCATGTAAAGTGGATGCCCTCTCATTCAGCTGGAAAAATCTACAAGTATATGCTTTCCCATCACTGCCTCTCCTTCCAAAGGTACTCATCAAAGCCAGGCAGGAAGAGCCAAAGATGATCCTGATTGCACCAGACTGGCCACGCCAGCACTGGTACCCATTCTTGAAGAACTTAGCACAAGGACCACCCTGGAGTTTGCCTCAAATCCCACATCTGCTGACTCAGCACAACAATCAGATACTTCACAGCCAGCTAAAGACTTTAAACCTGGCTGCATGGAAGATTACCTAGTCAAGAAAGCAATGCCTCTCTCCAAAGCTGTTATGGATGTCATTCTGGAGGCCAGAAGGCCTAGTACTAGGAAAGCCTATTCGGATAAATGGAAGAGATTCTCTGCCTGGAACCAGGCTCACAGCCTTGACCCTCTTGTCGCAAACATTCCTCAGATACTACACTATTTAACTGAGATGCTGGACAAAGGCCTCTCCTTTTCATCCATCAAGATCCACGCCTCTGCCATCTCTGCTCATTACAACATGGATCCACCAATATTCTCTAATCCTTTGCTAAAGCAGTACCTCAGAGGGGCTAAAAACATAAGACCGCCCCATAGAGCACCTACTCCAACTTGGGACCCCAACGTCGTGTTGGAACTTTATCTCCTTTTGAGCCGGCTAACACAGCAGAATTAAAATACATCTCTTGGAAAACTGCTCTGCTCCTGGCAATAACAGCACAAAGAGTTTCAGAATTACAGGCACTAATGGCAGTGGAACCTTTCCTCATTTTCCACCAGGACAGGGTGTCTTTAAGAACTAACCCTACGTTTATGCCAAAGGTGGTATCCAGTGTGGCTCTAAACCAAACTATTCACCTGCCAACTTTTTATCCTAAAACACAGAATACAGGGGAGAGACTACTGCACTCTTTGGACTTTCACAGGCAGTTACGCTTCTACTTGGACAAAACCAAAGCTTTCAGAAAATCTGAGCAATTATTGGTAGCATATGCTGCAGGAGCACAGGGAAAAGCCATTTCAAAACAGACTATTTCAAAATGGATAGGACATTGTATACGTTTCTGGTATACACACCATGGGAAACCTGTACCTAGCAGCATTAGATTACACTCCACTAGGGCAACAGCCACCTACCAAGGACATTTTGGAAGCAGCAACTTGGAGTTCTGTACATACCATCACCAAGCACTACCATCTGCCTCTATACTCTAAATCCAGAGCTGGCTTCACCACTGCAGTGCTGCAGGGCCTTATAGCCACCCCTAATGCCTTATAGTACCAGCCACCCTACCTCAGCTTTGGGATTCTACCCAAGTGTAATGACTGCAGCAGTGTAACACGATGAACATAGTACAGTTTTGTACCTACCATAAATGTAGATGTTCAAGTCTATACACTGCTGCAGTCCAGGTTACCCTCCCTCCTTCCCCTCTTACTTGCTGGTACGTACCTAGTTTTCTACCCTTTACTACCTATGGGGAGTATTTGCTGGTATCTAAAAATTGTTGATTGCTTTTCTTATGTATGTCTTATTAGCAATTGGAATAGCCTAGCTTTTTGGGGCACCTGACATCTGGGGCAAGAAAAACTGAAGAAAATGGTGTCAGATGCATCTTATATACCCCTGTCGCACTGACGTCAGGGAGGAGGCGACAGCAACCGACGCCGGACCAAGACTTTGGAACTCAGGCCAACTGGGGGAACCACCTGACAGCAGGATAACCCAAGTGTAATGACTGCAGCAGTGTATACACTCAAACATCTACATTTATGGTAGGTACAAAACTGTAGTTTTTTGCCACCCTTATGGAGTGGGATGATATAAGCTCGGCTCCAGATAGATGGGACATAAGATGCCTGGATGGATCTATTTATTAAGATAGAAATGGGAAAGGTTATGCTGTCTGCAGCTAGTTTGAGGAAGGTTGAAGGTAGGTCATCAGAACATTGCGGGAGGGTTTTAGTTTGAGGATCAGCTGTTTTATCTTAATTGTGGGGATGGGTTTTAGGTGAAAAGTGGGGGAGGGATGACTACTACTGAGGGGGAAGGGGGGGTGAAGGAAAGAGGAGGAGAAGTTAGCTATGCATTCCACAAAGATGGTATTGAACTTAGTGGCAGTCTCAAGATCTGTGAGGTAGAATAGCTAATATTCTACCTAACAAATTTAGTGCAAATTTTATAAAGCCCGCAATGATAGCTTTTCTACAGGGTCCACAATCCCAGCCACTCCCTTTAATTAATATGGGACAAATTCTTGCAGCCCTCTAAAAACTAAGAATACTTTATCCATAGGCCCTGATAACATACCAGGCTGTCTTATTATCAGTGCCAAATGTGGCCTTTTTGAACTTCTATTTCACCTATTTAATCTAAACCTGTCCACTTGTTACATTCCTGAAGTTTTGAAAACACCCATTGTAATGCCATTACACTATGGTGTCACAATCACAGACCGTGGTAACTATAGCCCCTTTAGTCTAACTAGCCTCATATGTAAAATTATGGAGTGCATTATCTCAGACCTCATTAATCTGGACCTTGAATCTCTTTTCTCCCTGGACTCTCAGCAATTCAACTTTGTCAAAAGAAGGTCCTGCCTCTTTAACCCCATAAATTTATTTGAAAAAGTAACAAAAGCAACGAATACTGGCTATGCAGTGCATACACCATATCTAGACCTGGCTGAGGCCTTTGACATTATTCCCCATGTAGGCATTAATGATAGACTTATAAATCAGAACATAAAACCTTGTACTGTACAGTAGATAGCTAACTGGTTGTCTGAGAGAACCCATCTGGTTAGAGTTCATTTTGACAAACAAAACTTTCACATAAGCATATATGTGTTGTACCCCACAAATCAGACACTCTTGTAAGGGTTCTGGGTACTGCGGTTGATAATTCCGTATCATTTGACCACCGTGTCTCCACAGTAGTTCAGACAGCCTTTTATCTGCCTCATCTAATTTCCAAAGGCATGTCCACTAGAAATAAAAGATGTTTTAATTCCCCTTTACTCATATCTTAAAAGGCCCATTATTGAATATAATGTATATTTTGACATTTTGTTTATCTAAATATCACACAACTTGAGAGATGTCAGAGATTTATAACTAAAAAGATCAGTGACCTCAAAAATCTTAGTTATCAGGAGAGACTGTCAGCCATTTCTTTGTACTGTTTCTTACAGACTCCTCTGTGGAGAGCTGTGGCTAACCTTTAGAGTTATGAAAGATCCAACCCTATTTGATCTCATATTCCTTCACAGAACACATGGCACCTCAAATATGTGGTTAAACGAACTAAACCTTCATCAGCAGATTTGTAAGATATGTATGATAGACTTATATCCCAACTTGTTCCTCAGCTCTGGAACAAACTTCCACTCCATGTCAAACAATAGCACACTTGCCACCGTCAAGGTCAATCTAAATAATTGTATAGGCAGCCTCAAATTCTCCTCCCGGTCTATCTTGTCTTGCCCTCCTTGAAGCTAGAGATAACTTTTGAATAGGGTCTTTTGGCTATGCTTGTGGTCGTTTGCAGACTGGTTGCCTATGACTCTATGGCTAATAGTATGTGCTGCTCTCCATGGACTGCATCATTAGCATTTAGCATGGCCAGGGAGACATCCCACAGTGGTGCTCTGTGTCTTTGTGCAAAGGCACCACAGTAGAGCTGTTTTTGAATTAAAAAAAGTTATAGCAATGTCTACACTTCAAGGTAACTTGCATGAATTCAGGCCCACTTTTGTGAGTTAATTAAATAATACCTGTCTAAAAACAGCTTAAAGATCCAACTTAAGTGCAATAGCATATAGTTTACTTATTCACACCAGTCATCCTTTCGATATGTGGTAACATTTTGATAGTTACAGTCCAGCTTACCTAAACACAATTTAAGAATCCATACAGAACTGTTTGCATGATGTTAGCTGTTGGAAGCAAGAAAGCTCCAGAAGCTATTATTGATGTTTGGATATAACTTCATTCCAGGAAGGTCATAACTGAGTGCTATGGGAAACTACCGACCTGTCAGCATAGATGTTAGAGTTACAAGATTAAAATAAATTTCTAAACTGTGATTTTATTAAGTCCATAATAAAGGAGGGGATTTCAGAAATGTAGTTGTATGTGGATATTCATGTTTATTAAAATGTATCAGCCATTGACTGGCTTGTTTTTACTTTAATATAAGATTACTACTGTGTAATGCATTCAAGTAACTAATACAGTAACTTTTATTATCCTGAAGAGTTTAGGAATTTAAAATACAAAAGTGAATGTTTAAAAATAAATGAAGGCAATGATGTGTAATAGTTAAAACACATTGTAATACATGCAGACATAACTGATACTGACCTGAGGGGGATAAATTAATGTTTTAATAGTACTCCTGAATGTTATGAGAACTCTATGGGTCATGTTATATTTACTAATAAATAAAGTGCATTCAAAGTTCTTTATGTTTTATTCTGTTACAATTTTACTTTGAAATGAGCATTTAAAATACTATGGCAAATTCGAACATCAAGCATTATGTTTGTTTTCAGATACCAGAAAAAGTATACTCCTTTAAAAAATATCAGTAGTGTGATATGTGTGCGACCTTGCAGTATTATATTCTTGACTAGAGACTCAGACAGCAGCTTTCTTCTTTTACTGCTGTATGGATAGAGCTCTTAGACCGATATGTTCATTAGTTCTGCAGTGACCTGCCTAATCTGTTTCAAAGTTGTGTGGGAGCTGAAGCAGATCCCAGCACTCCATGGGCACAAAGTTGTGTACCTAATCACAGACAGGGTGCAGCACACATATTCACTGTCACACAACACACATGCCAGCAGACAGTTTGGAGGACCACCATTTCACCTGTGGTACACATTTGGGACGTGGGAGGAAAGCTAATCACTTGGCAAGAATTCCACATGAGCATAGGGCGGATGTGCAGACTCTGAACTAATGGCTCATCAGCCAAAAAAAAAAAAAAAAAAACAAGCCAGGAAATAAAGAGGCATGACGTAGCAATGCTGACTGCAGCATCTCCATACTGCCCCTTAAGTTGTATATTTCTTCAATACATTCATAAAATATTGCATAATCTATATTTTATATATGTGAAAAATATGTGCAGATATAAATGGATGCTACAGTAATAGTGGAAGATCCCAGAATACCATTTTGTATTCAGTGAACTGAATATACTTTATGAACCTTCCTGTTATGTGTTTGAGATCTCAACAATTGTTGAATTTACAGTGCTAATGTATATTATTATGAAAGTGAAATGCAGTTTACTGAATTACAGTGAACTAAGATATTCTGTTATGTTTTGTATTTAATAAAGATAACAGCAGTGTATAAATGATTCATTGCAGATCTGTATTTTATTCCCTAGAATATTCTTTGTGGTTGAATTTTGTGTGGACTATGATGTGTGATTTGAGCAATGACTGCTAACGGTTATTTGTTATCATTGACTGGTTATCATCTATCTGAAATTTCTTCATCCATGTGGAATCCAAGTGAGTTGTAGGTTTACTATTGAAATTGTGAAGTGCCTGCAGTCAAATGGCACGTGTTCGAAAGGCACTTTTCCAATGGGCAGAATGCCGAACCAGAAAACATCGACTACTCTACAGCAAATGGGTAGTGTAGTTTGATTATCTGAGTTTGGCATTCTGAGATGGGATTGCAGTTCAGTGAGGAAGAGGGAATGAACTTATTTCCTCACTATAGTGCATTCTCAGAGTTGTTATATATAATTTGCAGGAGTTGTGGGGGTGCAGCCCCCGTGCAAAATAGTGAAAGAAATGTACCATTGACTGTAGAGTGTAACGGTAGGTTAAGGTGCGTAGCATGGGTGACTGACTTCACCTCCTGCTCTGTCAAATACATCAAACTATGGGTGTCGATGTTTTCATTTTCGACTTGACTGCTTTTTTGATGGTACGTATTCAACATTTCAGGCTGACATTGTGACCGGCCCACTGACGCAGTTTCACAATTTCAATAGTAAACTGGGTTGTGTGCTACTGTGGGACATAATATATGCAGGTAATGCTGTTCATTATGTGTCACTCTCGGTCTCCAAGTTGCAAACATACATGTCTTCACTCACAAAAGATTTCTGTAACTTAAAAAAAATGTTTCTTTAATATTAGACAACAGTATTTCCTGTTTCTCAAAATCCACTTAAACTACTGTTCTTGCTCTGCTAACAGTAGACAGAAGTCACATGGAAGAGGTATGCATATTTAGAGTGTGCAAAGTAAATGTGTGAACATTAATTTTATTTGCCATTCCTGAAGTATCAAAGCAGTAGGTTACTCAGAATTCAGCATGCTACAACAACTTCAACACATTTATTTGTTTACTAATACATCTGGAACTTTTTCAGCACATTTCTAGTCTATAATTTCCTTACAGCTCCTTGTTAGCACCATTGCACCATAAATTCTTCAAAATATTTGCTATTAACAGGGAGCAATACCTTTTTATGTCGACCATTTTTTTAATGTGTTGCCTGTGCAGCCAATTTAAGATTAACTTATTTTTGTTGTGCCTCAAATGTGCCTCATTTCTCAGATATTTCCAACTCTCAGGGACTATAATACTACAGACTTGTGCACAGGGGTGTTTTACTGTCCTCCTAGCAGTCCTCAAACCTTGGTTAACTATGAAGAGAAACTCTTTGCCTAACGTAGCCTTGTAACTTGGAATATCATATGCTGCATTCCTTCTGTTGCAGAAGTCATTTTCGGTAGTACACTCTGGACTTCTATTAACTTCAAATGAACACTCCCCTCATTAGTTCTGTCAGTTTCACCCCCCCCCCCGGCCCCCTCCCCCATGCACGCTTCCATTTCAGCAGTTTACTTATTTGCATGTAATTGGTAAAAAACCTGCCTGGGATTCACTTCCTCTGTTTACCTTTTAAGTGGGCCTCTATGAATCAGTACATGGATATGCTATACTTTCTTTATAGTGAAGTGGCTGAAGGATTTAGGTCCAAATGGCTGTCAACATTGTCGTCAGTTACAAGATTATAACACAAGCTACCGTTTGGTGTCTCCTGTTTGTTTTTTTCCTTATCCCACGTACAGAATAAGATTGCCTCATGCCTCTTTATTTATGTATTTTCTTACTTACTTACTTCTTTCCATCCTTACTTACCTATTTATTAATTACTTAAAATACTTATCAACTAAACAATATACAATAAAAAGAAATAACATTTTGGAATGTGCCTGTAAAATAAACAGGGAATATGAATAAGATATGGACTAGATATTTAAAAATGCTAAGAGTACAACTGTGCCTGCAGTTAGGGTGGCTTTTCTTGTCACTTCCTGGATATCTTTTGCAAATAGGGTAGAACTAAGTGGAGCGGCCTGGTTACTGAATCTCATTCTGTGAAAGGCTGAACATTTAAAGGCAGATGTAGCTGTATTTAACCTCTTGGGAAACCACGCAGTATCCTAATAATCTTGCTTTCTTTGAGGCTAACTCAGCTGTGAGGCATCAATAATACTAAAGTATAATATATACTTATTACTTCCTGCTTCTAATACGGTACTACAATGTAGTGCATGGAGTACCGTGGTTACGCTCCAACATCTGTTATGCACTACTGTAAAGCAGGACCTGACTGTAAGTGCTTTCGAAAGTGTGTAACATATTTCAGTCTGGTTTCTCAGAAGGGGTTCTCCTTTGGTCCCTGAACATCTTTCCTCCTATGTCCACTAAAGTTTGCAGATGATAGTTTTCAAGTAACATTTAAAGTTAAGGCAGTATTTAAAAAAATGTCCTTGTCCTTTTCTTTACTTGCTGCCTGTGTGACAGCACTCACTAAGTTATTTACTGCCTTTCAAAGCTGGTAAAACACATTGTTTTTTTCTTTTATTGTGTAATTGATAGTACATGGAGTAGATAAGACTCCATGCACTATAGTTAGTTATGATCAGGTCTCGCTGATCAGAACCTGGTATTTATGAGTTCTTGACATTGATGCCAAGATTCACCTCTTGAGCTTCCCTCCAGACGTGAATTTCTTGACATCCATGACTTGAACACATAACAAGGTAGTTACAATCAGACACCCAATCATAGCCTTGTATGTCTGAGTCACCTTGTCATGCAATGAAAACCACATCTTGTCTTACCTACCTGTGCTGACTATAAAGAAGACCATCCCTATAGTAACAGTTAAGCTACATCATCCATTTTAGTGAACATATCTCAGGTGTTCTCTCTTGTCATTGACTCTGACAGTCAGAGGCATTCTTTTATGACATTGAACCTACAAATTCTAGATAAAGTAGGAAAGCATAGTTTTGTTAAGATTTTTTTTTTTGGGTGCTCCCCCTCTGCCCCCCTGCAGACCTTCAAGCCTCTCTCTGTTGGAATCAAGCCCATTTATTCCCTACAGCAGTAGAAAATCCCAAGGACAACTAGAATGAAAGCTGTCTGAAGGGGCCATTATTCAGGTATGCATAAGGCAATGTGTGCTCTCACCAGCATCCTGGCATTGAGAACATTTGTGTAGGTTTAATCCTTACTGCTGTTTCAGAGAATGGCCTAACTGCATCACTGTAGGGACTCAGAGTGCCCTCCCACTATGAATGCACTCTCTCTTGCAATCGCTAATGTGGGCAGATGCCAGACAGTATGTCTGCCCTCAGTGTGATCAATGTAACACTGCCCCTTCTATAAATAACTGTGGCTGTATATATCCTGCCTACTCCTTTTCAGGATTGGCAGGCACTTCTGGGCTGTAGTAAGGGCTTTATTCCAATATGTCACTGGTGCTAGCTTTCTCGGGGGCTACAGATTGTGCACCTATCTATGCCATGACTTTGCTCAAGGGTAATCTGTAAGCATGAACAGTATTGGTTTTCACTATATTCCTTTCTAGAAATCTCCAGCATGTGATTTTTCTGTGGTTTGTACCAAGGTGGTGAGTTCTGAAGGGCAAAGGTAAAGTATTCCTAGACAACTGATGGCCACTAGGCATTTGCAGGAATAAACTTTGAGGTGAAAGAACATAATGGGTGATGTTTCCATTGCTGGCATAGCTTACTATTGCAATCTCTTTCCTGTCATGTAGACATGAAATTGTGTGTCACAAGATCAAAGTTGTTATGCATATCCCAACATCAGTGACCTCTGTAATTGTCTTTGTTCTCATCACTGTCATCTTGTACCCAAGGTGACTGGCACTTCTGTGGTAAATTTTGTTTGTGTTTGCCGAAGAGATACTGATATGTCTGTTGTATTGTTTGGTTATAAAATTCCTGCCTTCAGACACACGCACACACACACACACACACACACACACACACACACAAAAATACAAGCACACCTAATAGTTATTTCATTTTTCATATTTAGTGAAAACAGGTTACCATTTAAACCTGAAAAAAACCCAGAAAAATGTCATATGCCACTGCTGAACTCTTTGCCCTTTATCCATATTTTACTGTATTTGAGATGAAGTTATTTTCTATCCACAAGCCGCAGCTTTGCTTTCCTAGGGCTAGTCATGAAATGACATAGAAGTTTGTTTTCAGCCCAGCATCTTAATTACCCGTGAAATATTTATTACAATGCAGAGAAGGAACTATACTACTTCAACCTGTCCTTGAATTCATCAGCTTGGAAGCCCAAGATCTAGAGAGGGAAGAATGACATTATTGTTGGGCAAAGGCTGAGGTGCTGTTCAACCTGCAGGAAATATGACCCATGAATTGCTTGGAATGATTGCTTGAAGCCAACAAGGTTATGAATGCATTGTTTTAAACTCAGTCCCCTTAAAGACACAGTGCCTAAATTCATCCTGCCTTCTTGTAGCTTCAGAGCTGTGGCAATGAAGTCTGACAGTGGCAGTATAACCATTTCTGTAGGTCACTTTCCAGTGCTTGGCATACACTGGCATATTTTAAAGATGTATGAATTCTGTTGCTCTTTATCTCCGTCAGTTTTCTACAGCTCTGCTTTTCTTTTGCCTTGGAATACTTTTGATCAGAGCACTGAGTCACAGATCTGGATATATTGCATCTCCACAGCAGGTTAAGGTGTAAGGCCAAGCTAAATGCTGCTCAGTCTGCATGGTCAGGAAATGACAACATGCAGTAAAAGCACTAGTAGGTTAGGGTGTATAGCCAAGCTACATGCTGCTCAATCTGCATGGTCAGGAAATGACAACATGCAGTAAAAGCACTAGCAGGTTAGGGTGTATAGCCAAGATACATGCTGCATGATCTGCATGGTCAGGAAATGACAGTTTGCAGTAAAAGCACTAGCAGATTACTATTAACAACAGTTTTGCATCCTGTCTATGTCTGATTTCCTGTCTGCTGTCACCAGCTATTTCTGCTAGCCTTCATCACCAGGATGTTTGTTGAAAAAGCAGCTGTAGTCTGCACTCTAGCAAGGATATAAAGTGAAATCTAGAATCCACTGTAACAATAGACTTATCATGGAACTAATCAATAAGAACATAGGGAACCTCCAAACAATGGACCCGTCTCAGTTTGGATTCTTCAAGGACAGGTCATCAAATCAATGGATGACGGTAAAATGGTGCACACCACATACACTAATTTGGCCAAAGCGTTTGACACAATCCCTCAGTTAGACATAGTAGAAGAGCTAAACAAACTGGGAATAAACCACTACCTCACCGCTGGATTGCCAGCTGGCTCACAAACAGGATGCAGGAGATCAAAATAGGGGAAGTTACCTCCACAATAAGGCCATTCACTAGTGGAGTTCCCCAGGGTTCAGTGCTGGGACCTTTCTTGTTTGGCATCTAGTTCTCTGAAGTAAAAGCCAACACTAAAAGGCTCTAGCTGACTAAGATGCAGATGACTGCAAGCTAGGAGCAGTCATTGAATCTGCAAATGAGTTAGCCATCCTGCAGTAAGGTTTGTTCCAAATAAATAACTGGTATCAAAATCATGGACTGAAACTAAATGCCAAAAAATTCATTCTCATATCCTTTGGGAAGTTATCTACTCCTGGGAACTACCACATTGACAAGACACCCCTAAGAGTTGACCAGTTGATGCTCTTCATGTTTCACTGTTGCAGTCATTACATTTGGGTTATCTGCTTGCAGGTAGCCCTTAGTTGGCCTGGTTATCAAAGTCTTGGGTCCTGCGTCCAAGGACATATTTAAGTGTATCTTGGCTCTGTTGATGTGTAATAGAAGATTTACTCCAGAACTGCCCCCCCCCCCCCCCCATACTACTGCTGGGTAGAGACAGCTCCTAAATGCTTTATCCTTTGTATAGATCCCATCAGATTATCTATGGTAGGATCCCAGTTATTCTCACTAGAGTAATATATAGTTATTGACCATGGAATTGATAAGGCCAATCTAACAGTAATTTAGGTTAATTCAAGTAACAAAAGGGAAATTAGCTAAGCTTAAAATGGTGTGCAGGGGCATGTAGCCCCAGTACTTACTTATGAAACTATGAACCTATCAACTGGGTATTAACAACCAGGGGGTATCATACGAAGGGAACAGAGCCTCACTGTCTCACAGACATAGGATAAGTAGAATGTCTGGCCATTCGGAAGTCAGAGTCTGGAAACAAACTGAATCACCACTTTAAGGAGATTTGCTAATTACTTGCAGGTAACAGTAGAAACTGAGTTGGTGGTGCTGCGGTAGTGTTGTCGCCTCACAGTAAGATGTTGTCCTGTTCGATTCTTAGCTAAAGCGTCTTCTGTGTGGAGACATGCGTGAATGGGCATACCTTCGTTGAAGGTTGTGCGTCAGAGCTGGCAACCCGGCACGTAAAAATCTACTACCAATCATTAGCAGATCAGAGTTCCGCTGTGGCGACCCCTAACCAGGAAAAGCCGAAAGACACAACAACTTGCAGGTAACAGTAGCAGAAAAGTTTAATAGCATGCTCCTTTGTTCTTAGTCTCTGGTGGTAGGCCAGAAGGAGTTGTATGGAACTGAGGAGGACAGAAAAGTTAATGTCCGTAAGCAAACTTTCTGACTTCTGTTATCCATTCTAGGTTAGCTAACTTCAGAATGCCTGAATGAAAAGCTATGAAAGAAAAAAGGTCCCCTGTTGTGTAGGAACACCAGCCACAGAAGAATTCACCGAATCCTCTTTGTAGAATTCTACGGTCACTAAAAGTCACTAAAAGTAGACTAGTAGGATACCCAACAGCCTGAAATAAATATAATCACCTCTGAGGTCATATTAGTTTGTGATAGATTCTAACTCCTGGAGGGAGGGGGTGATGGGAGCATTTGGTGACTCACTTCTCAAATTATTTTGTTTCTACCACTCACTGAACTTCTGAAAAAATATTCTTTGAACAGGAAAATAAATGTTCTAAAAGGCTATTACAAAATTAACTGACTGAACTATTGGAAAGAAGAATCACTGAGAGGAGACTCTTGTTATCCCTGCTGGCCTGTTAACTTGTAATCAGCTCCCAGACTACATTAGCATCCTCAGTGTAAAGCACACACGCACGCACACACGCACACACACGCTCTCACTTATCTGCCAACAGACATTCCTACATTCTCTTACTAGTTCACAGTCGTGCAGACTGACTTGGCTCTTTGCTGCCCTCTGTATCTGCTGCCTAAGTAAAGGCCATTGAGTTTTCTAGCACTTTACAGCAGATAGATGCTACGCTCAGTGATTGTAATTCCATTGACTGCTGGCTCTGGAGGTAATGGTAGAATGTTGTCTGGGGAAGGAGGTGGTAGCCATGCATATACTTTATATGATACAGCATACTGTTAAAAAAAAAAAATGTACTTTGTGCAGTGAGATGTGCTAGAATTTAAGTAAAAATCGTGTCTGATTTACCTCAATTTATGCCCATATATTTTGTTAAATGGCTTTTCTTAGAATGCCTAATTGGTTAAAGTATTTTTTTTACTTAAATCAGTCATTTCAGGAAGCTTTTTGTTAGTGATCTACTTCTTAAATTTCTTTTCTATGGTCATCCTTGTTTTTTTATTTGGTCAGCTTTGAACTCTATAAACCAGAAGCACAAACAGATTCCATGACATCATGTGCCACTGGAATGCAACAAGAAGTGACACATACTTGGTTTACCTGTTTTTAAGAAATGTTCTATCACCAGCAACAGAAACCACTTTAACAGGTGCTGAATACTGCAAGTAAACAATGCCCCATATTAAATTGCCCTGTAGTCACCGATAAACACATAGAAATCATTTTGGTGTGCCATGCCATTTGAAGCCATGATTTAGTAGCCTCATACAGAGTACTATTTTCAATGCCACGTTTACCTAAAAGCTTTTTGTTATAAGTAGTGTTAGATTGTAGATGAAAAGCTTATAAACCCACTGCCATAACACAAATGACTTTCCCAAAGCCACAGTATGCAGAAATTGACGTGCTAATCCTTCTCTGTTTGAGAAAGTTAATTATCATGAGATTAAGAAACCTAGCCTTGCTTTTGTCAGAAAGTCTTTCTGCACTGAATTACTTGAAGTAATCAAAGTTTTACACCACTGGTCTCACTAATGTATACCACTGATTAACCTGGATTTAAAACAACCATCAGGATGGAGTAGATAGATACCTAACAGCACATAGACCTAGAAACACAGTTTAGGAGCTATTATCTCATTTAGTGACCCTGGCTAAGTATGTTGACCTCCCTGGACTTTAGCTATTACAACACTATAATGAGGCAGAAGGAGACTCTTATTTCCTAAGGAGACCCTGTCCATTGATGTTGAGGTCAGGAGTTAATAACATCTCTTAAACGAAAGAGACAGGAGTTATGCAGACTACTAAAGAGATCTGTATGTGCTCTAAGCCAGCTTAACCTCAGTTGTCATAATTTTCTCTAAAGAACTGATAAGCAGTAATATGTCAGTCACAGATCAGTTCTGACATTTGTAAAGGTGTAATGGGCATAAAGCAGCAGTTCTTTATTTCTCTCTGTGAGACAGCCTTAATGAATGCTTTCTCTTCATAGGCAGAAATGAACAATTCCTACAGGAATAGATTGTATTTCATGGGTAGAAACAGGGGAATACCAGTCTTCAGGGTGTTGATTTTATTGCACTGATAAAAGCATTAGTTACAGAAGCAGCTATACATTTATTTGTTTTTGTTACCTAGATGAATGAAGCAAGCAAAACACAGGCCTGTTTTCAGGCAAGACCCAAGAGTGCTCATTTCTATGGCCACTGCTCTTGGTGTTTGTATAGATGTTTTCGTCTTTAATGTTCTCTGTTGATACTTTGCCCCATGCCCTTCCTAATCCGTTGTTTTCATTTACATAATCCAGTCACAGCAGCTGAATTTAGGGGAAGGCATTAAACTAAATTAAGAAATGAGGGAATGTATCCTAAGTTGAATGCATCCATAATGTTAAAGTTAGTTAAATAGTGCTCATGTATGATGGCATTACAGTAAACTCTCAGTTAACCAGAACTCAAGCAACCAGCAAAAAAACAAAAATCGAAGAAATACTTTACAATTTTCATATGTTGCACTTTCTGTTTTTCCCCCGCAGAAACATACCTTACATTTTTATAGAGTTTTAAAAGGGAAGATAGGAATAAATCCCTCTCTCCCCAACCTGAGAACAAATCAAACCAAACAAGTAGTATAGGGTACAGTATTAGTCAGGCCTATTTTTTATAGTAACTCCCAAGCAACCAGAAACTACAGTTATCCGGCATCTACCAATCCCCATGGGTGACAGTTACTGTAGCAGTGGGTCATCCTACCAGCAACTGCATGTGGTTGGTTTCTGCATTCGGTCCTGTAAAACATTTTCCACTTAAAAGTACAGTTTTAAATGTATTACTATCTCTGAACATTTACATTTCTTGTATAATATACCTACCGTTGTTTTCATACTTTAAAGTTGTCTTCAAATGGCTTAAGGCACTGGTTTGATAACTTAAATAGACAATTTCTTCATTAACACATTTAGAATAATACACTTTATTACATGCAAATAAATAAAGTTCTCCTGACTCAGCAAACACTGTACTGGACTGGCTGAAATGCTAGCCACTCTAGTGGAAACAAGAGAGTAAACCAACAGAGGCTCGTCTAGATAAATATCAGTAAAAGTCTTACAGATGAGATCTTGATGCTTCATGCCTGCACATTTATTGAGTACTGTATTGCTGTATCTGTAACGCTGAGTCTTGTATGTTATGTATGCATGTATGTATGTATTTTGAGTTATATTTAGTTAAAGGTCTTTGAATGTTGAGGCAGGGAAGTATTTCTTTACCTCAATGGCTGACTAAACACAGAGTTGTATGAATGAAGTTGGGGAGGGCATGGGGCCTCGATCCCCTGCAAACACACTTATTTTGCATTTTTGATGTTTATCTTGATCACATGATATGCAACGTGAAGGCACCCAATGATTCTGCTCTGGACCCATGTAACTGTTTCTTTTTTGAATGTTTACCCCAGTGGTGTTTCAAATCACAAGTTGTATTGCCGTTGTCTACAGTATTAGTTCAAATTGCATTTTGAATCCATGAAAAAGTCTATATTTGTTGTCCTGTTACTTTTAACTGTTTTTGTTTTCATTTTGATCTCTTATTAAAGTTAATTTTATTAAATGTTCTGTAACTTATACAAATATGAGTTTTATTAAAATAACTCCAAAAGAGAATATTCAAAAACTTTAGCAATAAAAAATATTTTTTTTCAAATACATTATTATATATGTTTGCTGCTATATCCAAAAATGGGTGCTTTACTTTTATAAATTCAGTGACAGCAGAGTTGATTCTAATACGTTGTAGCAGGGAGATGGTTGTACAAACTCTGTGTGTTGGTATATTACTTATACAAAAACTTGGTTTGTGTAAATGGCTAAGATGCTGTGGTTAGTGTGCTAACCAGCTGTTGCATTTCTGGAGTTCACATCTTGTGATATGAGTAGAATATGCAGATACCATGCAGTGTGGGGGCTTGGACAGCCATTTGATGTTCCAAGGAGTGCAAAGAGTTGGGCCAGCAATGCAGACTTAATAGGATCTTGTGCTATCCTGTAATCTGCAGACTTTTTAGTATTACTGCATTTATAGGGAGCTGTGAGAGTCTGTAACTCTTTTGGTCAAACAAGCTCCTTTACTTTGCCAACATTCACAGACTTCCAGTGATAAATGTGATTTATAACATAGCATAACTATAAGATAACATAACCAAAAATGCATTCTATTTGTTTATTTATTTATATTTGTTGACCAGGTAGGTGTGCTGGTAAGTTGACCCTTTTCAGACATGCAGTAAGATAGAAAGATACAGTGTACTGTATATATATATATATATATATATATATATATATATATATATGTGTGTGTGTGTGTGTGTGTGTGTACACACACACACACACACACACACACACACACACACACACACACACAGGGTTTACCTTTAGAATGTCGTTGCTTACCTGTTTGACGCACACATGTGCGAAAGTTATGAGTTCAGCATTTTGAGTAGAGATCACACTATAGCGGGAATCGGGAAATGTACCCTATCCCTCACTGTAGTGCGATCTCGATGTTTGTATATAAAAGTAGCAGCGGGTGTGGGGAGCATAGGGGGATCCCCCCCCTTCAAAATGCTCATAGGACAAATCCAGAAGTGCAGGAAGTTTTGGTCAAACTCGACATTCCTGAGTGGCGACTTTTTGAAACTGAAATGTTCGCATATGTGAGTGTTCGGGAGCTGTTGTTTTCACCATTTTGGTTCAGATAAGTGAACATTTGAAAATGTGTTTTACGACATTTTAAAGGTAAGCCATGCATTTACATATATACACAATGAGCTGGCCAGACTACTTAAGGTAAGACAAAGGGATACAACCAAATGGATAAAAGGCAGATAAACGAAGAAATAGTTAACAGACTCATCTAAACTCTTCCCAATCTACCCCTTCTCATCTCCAGGTCAATTCCCTGTCCATTTTACCTTCCACAACAGAAGATAGGTGGTGTCCTTCCTGAAACAGTGGGAGGCCATTCCTCAGGAAATATAGGTATTTTAAGAGATGCATATAGGCTATATTTTCTAAACTAACAAAAAGCCTTAGGTGTTTCATCCACTGAGACCAAGTAGACATGATTTACCCAACTACAACAAAATCTCTTGTCTTAGGTGGCCATAAATAGAGTACTAGGGGGAGACGAAGAAGGAGCAAAGTTTTAGTCCACTTTTTTTAGCTCCAAGAAAAGGAAGAAGACGGAGGCCCATTCTGGACCTGTCAGTACCAAGTCCCAAACTTCAAGCTGTTAACATTACAAGGACTTCTACCTTTCCTCTCCCCACAACCTTAAATGGTCACACTGGACCTAAAGTATGTTTATCCTCACATACCTATCCTCACATACCTGTAGCCAAAGTGGACAGATGCTTCCTTAGACTGAAAGTAGGAGGTTTCCATACTTACTTACTTTGTTGTCCATTTGTTTATCTTCTACAAAGTACCTGGCTTCAGTTAATGCCTATTGCAGAACAAAGGTCGTTCACATCTACCTTTACCCTGATGACTGCCTCTTTCAGGTAGCCAAATTCTCAACCCTCTGAGCATGTTTTGGTGTGTTGGTACACTAGTCACCTTTCTTCTCTGTTCCGTTGACCTGATGCTTTCGCTCTTCTGGGTTGGCTTATAACTTGGAGTAGCAGCTTGTTTGATGAGACTCCTTTCTAGAGGATCACCAGACCATCATAATTCAGTCTGCCAGAGCAATGAAGAACTGGGTTGGTGTCCCTGTTAAATTTATCTCATCCTGATATCCACGTGAGACAGTTTCTGCTGGGTCAGTTGGAGAAGGGTAAAAAGTTCTGAAAATCAAGTCCCCTTCTGTAGTACAAGTTATCCAGAGTTAGTAAACATACTGAAATATCTATCATTCTAACAAGTTCTTAAGACAAGTGTGCTTCATACTTCCCAACCATCCAGATTTGTGCGAAATGTCCAGATCTTTGCCTCATATTTTTGTTCTGTTCCTCATAAAATTTGTGGTTTCCTGTCAAATCAATGAGGATTGAGTTCACCAAATAATGACAGACAATTGAGTTTCAACCGTTATTTTATTCCTAAAATGCACAGTGGCATGGATTTTTTTTATTCTTGTACCTTTCTAAGTTTATAAGAGCAATATTTAAAATTTGTCCCTAATTTTAGGCCTCTGTCTCCCCCTCATTATTTTCGGCTTTATCCAGATTTCTTGTGCTAAGAAGTTGAGAGGTATAGTGTGTTTTCATAGCCATAGTCAAGCTATAAATATTTAAAGTACTATATTTTAAAGCAATTTAGTTTCAAGATTCTGGAGCTGAAGTTGCAGATCTCTGCCTATTTACATTTATTGGTGATCCCACTGTACAGTATCTTAAAATACAACCACCACCCTTATGCGTATTATTCATGTTCATAGCTGCTGATTTATCTTCACTGTTCTGCCTCACATCTGTTAAGTGCTCCTTTATTCTCACCTATATACTTCTTCTGTGCTCATTTATTTTCATCCCTTCATTTGACGAGTATACCTAAAACATTAAGTATCGTTCACCACCTCACTGAAACTGCATGAAAAGGCATTTTTTGAATAACTTTCTGTTTCATAGGGAAACACCCTTCATATCTGGATCACATATCACTGATGTATGTAATAGTTGATGAAGCATTAAACAAATTCTGTCCAGGAATGTGTTTTTTTCCTTTAGAAGACCTAGAAATATGGCTGTAGTGATTATGGGTAATGTAATGTGGATGTAAATAAAGCTTACTGAAAAAAAAAATCTGTGCTTTATGGAAAATACATGGTATCACAGTTATCAATCAAGGCCACCTGTATCTACGTGGAGCAGGGTCCCCTCAAGTGGCAGTCTTTCCTGTCCTTGGAGATGGCCTATGGAGGTTATGGTCTTGGTCACCTGGGTAAGGACACAAACGTGAGTCTAGGTTCAGACTGTGCTGCACCTTCAGGATTTACTGACTGCCACAATCATCATGGTGTCTTTTGCTCACCATGGCCCTTGTGGTCATTAGCCTAGTAAACACGCATGAACCTATATATATGTATATAGTGGTCTACTTCTAATAATCGAAAGACCACTTACCAGGAACTGAATTTACTGAGACAACAACACCAAACTGTTAATTTACCGAACAATCACACTACCGAATTTTTTAACAGGGAAAGTATGCACTTGGCCAACATTGAGCAAAGAAACACACCGCAGTATGTCAGAGCCACCCAGGTGGGGGGCTGCTCCCCTCACACCCCCTAACTAAATATACCAACACCAGAATCGCACTAAAGTGGGGAAAAGGGCAAATTTCCCCATGACGACCATCTGCATTGATGACCCAATTGGTCAACGGTACAGAGGTCAATTTTACCGACACTGAACCATCAGTTGGTTAAAAAAAATATGTATATATATATAGAAACAGTTCTTAGTTTCGGCACAGAGGTACATGTGCAATATCAGACATTTTGTTTGCAGGTGATCTTGACTTATTTCAGACACCTGTATGATTTGGGTCAATATGCTTGTGTCAGCTACCTCTGTATATCTTGATCTTGTTAAGGTCAGGAATTTGGCCTGCCAGCTACTAGTTGAGCACTTCCATTAAGGAGAGTTGCACGACCTTCCTGTTTTGAAGAATCTATGCCATCCATGAGATTAGAAGTTAATGGTTAACAGACTTCTCCATCTTTCATTTGAGCTTGCTAGTTGAACAGAGTTAGTTTCTTTCTTGGAAAATGCTTTTTTCTTATAACATCACCTCTTTGATTAGGACCTTGAGGGTGTGCCTCAGAACAGACCCACATTTCCTTTCAAAGGTGGTAGAAACTAAGACAGTTGGGGTCCTTCTCACCCCAAATGTGCATGGTCATCTCAGATATTACCTAAAAATGGTTGCATTATTTTAGGAAGATGGACCTATTTTTTATTTCTTTTGTGTCAGTGAAAAAGTGCTCATGATTGCCAAGCAGACATTTTCCATTGGGATTGGCAAATGTATTATCTTTTGCTATCGGACTGCTAACTTCCTGTTGACAGATGCTGTGATCAAAGATTACTTTGATACTGCAGTGGTGGCAGAATGTCTCTGTTGTAGACATCTCCACTGTGAATGCTTTTGTCATCTGTGCACAAATCACTAAATGTTAATGAGCTTCCTTGAGTTGTTATTTATTTTTTTTTTTTTTGGACAGGGGGATGAAGCAGCATTCTGTGTTTCATTATTCTGAGCTCTGGGCCTATTCAAGTACTCTGGTTACTTCCACCCTAGTGGTTACTATAAGGGATGAATCTAGGATTCAGTCCAACCAAGAACACATCTGTAAGGTTCCTCAGTTTCAGCTGTAACTCATGCAGTCTAAGCAAGTCTGTTGGTCTGTGAGAAGACCCCTATGATGGAACACCCCTTCCATCCTCCTAGATTAGTTCCCTGTGCCTCTGTCCAGCAGAGTCACTGAAGTGATCCCCAGGGTAAACTTCCTGTTTCCCATCCACTCGTCAAGGTTTCTTTTGAAGAGTGTTAGCGACGAGCTCTGCCTAATGCAGATTGGGATCTTGTTCCAAAGCATGGGAAGTCTCTGGGACAGGAATCTATCCCTCCAGCACATCCTGTTTATTGTTGTGGTGAGGTTTAGATCCCTAGAGCATGTGGCTCACAGGGATAAGGTTTCTTTAGGTGGAGCATGTCCATCAATTCTGAGTTGGACACAGCCTTGTATGTGAGGCAGAGATCACCTCTGAGTAGGCGATATGCAACTGAGTACAGCTGGAGTTTCTTCAGTTGAGCTGTATAGGGCATCTGTTTGAGGCCAGTGATCCTCTTGGTGAGGTACTTCTGTGGTCTTTCCAGTTGTTGCAGGTGTCTTGTAAGGTACATCCCAAATGGGGCGTTGTACTCTATGATGGGTCTGATGAGTGATGAGTAGAGTGGCACAATGACCCCTTTTGATCTGGATGCGAACCCTTTTGTGATTAGGTGGGCCATGTAGAAGGATTTTCTAACCACTTTGGCAATGTGATTATCAAAGGTGAGATTACTATCTACTTGGGTCCCCAGATCCCTTATTATGTCTTCCGTATTTAGGGGACTGCCACCTATGTGGTAGTTTGTGGGTACTTTGTTTTTTCCAAAGGGGGTGACTATGCACTTTTTGGCATTTAGCTTGAGGCCATGGTTTTGACACCAGGTATCCATCTCAGTGAGACTCTTTTGGAGGATGTCTGTGTCAGCTGGAGAGTCAATTATAGCCCCTAATTTGCAATCGTCTGCGAACTTGGTCAGCCATAGTCCTCCTGTGCTTGCTTGTACCTCTGAGAAGTATAT
Source organism: Protopterus annectens (assembly GCF_019279795.1). Taxonomy (NCBI): domain Eukaryota; kingdom Metazoa; phylum Chordata; order Ceratodontiformes; family Protopteridae; genus Protopterus; species Protopterus annectens. The sequence goes on along the minus strand of NC_056731.1, from coordinate 54,161,126 downwards.
GCCGAACAGGAGGGGTCCTAGGACTGAGCCCTGGGGAACTCCACTTGTAACCGATTTAGAGTCGGAACTAGCTCATGCAACTCTCACCATGTGGGTTCTGTCCATGAGCCAGTTGGCAACCCATCTTGTGACGTAGGGGTTTATGTTCAGGCTGGTGAGCTTGTCTATAATACCAAATTGGGAATGGTGTCGAAGGCCTTTGCAAAGTCTAGGTAGGCTGTGTGTACCAACATTCCCTCATCTATAGCCTTGGTAACTGTCTCAAAGAAGTCCACCAGGTTTAAGAGGCATGATCTGCCCTTAACAAAGACGAACTGGGTAGGGTCCAGTGTTTGGAGGTTCCCAATGTCTCTGTTAATGAGTTTCATTATGATGCACTCCATGGCCTTGCAGACCAAGCTAGTCAGGCTTATAGGGTGATAGTTCCCGGGGTCTGTTGTGGCTCCACCTTTGTGGAGCAGAATAACCGCTGCTGTGTGCCACTCTATGGGTACATAGCCTGCGGAGAGGCTGAGTTTGAACAGTGTGGTTAGGTGAGGGGTTAGTTCGTCTATGAGCTCATGTAGGATGCAGCCTGGGACACTGCCTGGTCCCATTGATGCTGTGTTTTTGGCTTTGGAGAGGGCTGTTTAACCTGAGTGTCTGTAATTTCAGGGACTCTACATTCTTCTGGTATGGTTATGGGCCCTCTTGGGGGTGAGAGGGGGGTGAAGTTTGCGCTGAACCTGTCTGCCAGAATGTTGGCGATATCGGTCGATTCAGTGTATTTTGTGCCATTCTGCACTAACTCCGAGCACATCTGAGCATTGCCACTTAGATTCTTGACATAGCTAAAGAATGCCTTGTGGTTATCTTTGGAGTCCTTGGCAATTTTTCTTTCAAAGCTCGCCTTGGATGATTTTATGAGAGATCGTAGTTTCATGCTGATACTGATCAGGGATGTCTTCCCTTCTTGGGATTTTACTCTTTTCTTTACTAGTTTCCTCCTTCTATTGTATAGCTTGTTTATGGCAGGAGTCCACCAGACTGGTTTCCTTTTCTTGGAGGAGTGATTCTTGGTTTTGCTTGGGATGGCATGATCCATGCATTCTTGTAGGTGCCCGTAGAATGCATTAGTAAAGAATTTTGCAGCTTGGACAGCATTATCCTTCAGCATGGGGGCTTTGAAACTTTCCACCTTGGTCTTTAGTAACGTGAAGTTTGCATTTGAAAAGTTTTTCAGGGTGGTTTTCTTGTCTGGGGGTGGGGGCGGAATGTAGATATCCAAAGTGATTTGTTTATGGTCAGACCTAACCAATGATTTGTTATGTCCTAAAATTACTGTTTATAACTTCTGCACTGACTGAGATCCCATTGCTAGGTGTCTCTGAGTTCAATGGTCTGTAGAAATAATCAGAGTAGGATCTCTCTCTGATTTTTGAAGGAGTCCCAAAAATTGGAGATTGGAAATTAACAGCTGACTTTCTGCTTCTTCCATACAAACTGTCCCATATTCTAGATCTTTAATTAGAACACTATACGATCTTCATCAGCTTTCATATTTGTCTTCTCAAAGCCACCATATAACCACTAAAAACCCCATCCTTTAATTTTGCCTTCTACATTTTTTAGTTCCAAAGGATTTTAAAGTTTCACCCTGTTGTTGTATCTCAGAATCATGCATCAGCAAAACACAATACAAGCCCCATCCTTTAATTTTGCCTTCTACATTTTTTAGTTCCAAAGGATTTTAAAGTTTCACCCTGTTGTTGAATCTCAGAATCATGCATCAGCAAAACACAATACAAGATGCAGAAATAAAAACTTAAGACCACAGCATTCTCTCCAATTGTTTTGTAGCACTATGGTGCATTGGTACTTCAGAAAGAACAATTATATTTAGATATTTAGAGCACAGTGTTGTGCATCATTCCATATTCAGTTCTGCTGACTGTCATCCAGCCCTTATTTTATTTAAAGTGATAAAAACTGAGTTAGGTGATGATAGCAAATGAAAATGGGAATCTGCTGTCTTACCATGCCCTGAATACATAAAATTGATTAATAAGTTGCAACAAAATGGGCTTTGACCTTTGTAGTATTCAGAAATCTCTCTCGGTTCCCATGTGCTAAAAATCATGGAATTCTACAATGGTTCTGCTCACTTTATTGTTTATGCAATATTATGATGTGCCTCAATATAATTATGGAAAGAATGAATTCCGCACTGTGAATTCATGCAAGAACATGTCACTGCTGTAAACAAACTGCATTTGATACTCTGATTGGCATACACATCAAGCAGTTTCATAACACAGAACCATGGCTTTTCGTTTATGGCAGCAGACCATATCCATCCGTATTGAAAAACAGGCAGAACAGAAAGCACACTTGCCAGAAAATGATGGAAAATAGAAGATAAAATGCTTTTTAAAGGTCTGAAAGATTTTGTAGATTACCATAGTTTGCTTGAAACAGTTTATAGATTTATTAACTACTTCTCTGAGTTGCCAGTTGCAGCTCCTAGTATGTATTTTGTGAACTATTCCACTTAAAATGTATTGCTCTGTGTAAACCTGTGAAAGCCAGATGTTTTTCTCATCAAATTTAAGGTTGTATTTATTTCTGAATTACTAAAAAACAGAGAAACGAGTGGTGAGGTTGGAACTAGATAGATTTGTGTGCTTGTTAATTTTTTTTATGTCTGAATTACTCTGGAAAGTGATTTATTAAGTGTCAGTTATAGTGTGATTTATGTACAAATATACATGTCTTACTGAGCATTTATTGCTGTTTCAATCTTTAGTAATCAGATTTTTTTCCATATGAAAATAGTGACTGTCTTAAAGAGTATCACTCCCAGACAAAGGAGCTCACACCAGTAATAAAGTACAATTAAGTCATTTGGTAGCTGTGTTTAATTTTTTTCAAGAAAAAACATTTTATTAAAGATTCAAATTATGTGTTGTCAAAATGTACAAAAAACCCCCAGAAAATAAACAAGAAACCAATCAAGTAATAGGAACGGTTCAAAAAAGAAAACTAAGCAATTGCCTAAGTGAAGTAAATAACTTAAAACTACAAAAACAAACCTTCTAATGACTGTGAAAATTTACCTACCTTTATGTTTTGCTGAATACTAAAATATATTAGAGAATGTACAACATGCACAGCTTCATTGTGATTGGGGAACAAACGCTCTCCAAAATGTACAGTTAGAGAATGGCAGACTTGTAGATTGGCACCCGATTGGAGAACAAACATTCTGCAGCTGGGTGTTAAGCAAGCAATAATGCCCAATAGTGTGTGTTATTGTGGAAATAATGCCTGCCCAGTGGTGTTCTGAGGCCCAACACCACAGTACTTGCCAATCCAGTCATGCCAATGACAATATGAAGAATCACTTCAAGTCTTGTCTGATTCCCATGTTCTCTTCCAGATGCTGAAATGAATATGTCTGAGGATCCATTTCTAAAGACAAGTTTGTAGACCAATGGGGTTCCATATTCTCTTTTGACCTTCTAAAGAAAATAAAGAAAACCATCCTTGCTGAATGTGTATAACCCCTTGGCAAAAGCCATATGGGCTGGGGGAGTGCCAAAGTTTCAATAGCTTGACACAATGACACCTTCTTGAGTAGAGATAACTATTTTCACCATGAAATTCTGGGTAAGCGACCTTCTCAAATAATGCTGGATTTCATTCTATATACCATAATGAAAAGGAGGTAGACCGAGATGAGGAAGGTGCCTGGCTATGCATGTGGGCAGTTTTAACCACATCTTGCCAGGAATGATAGGTGCATGTTTTTCCATTATACTGTTATTATTGGCATACTCTGGGTATGGAAGTAAAAGGTCCCTTGTTATTATATACCCCAATTGATTGCCAGAGGAAGTGTGACACTTGTCAATCAATTAATCTAAATCAACTCTGGAGACATTTTCCACTAGTCACCCCCAAATCTATTTTTTTAACTTGTAATCCTCCCTATCTACCACTGTCCACTATCAGGTCCTATAGCTACTGCTATAGCAACCATCTTTCAGCAACTCCTACTTGCTGTCAATACTCTTAGGTCTTGTAAAAAAAGTCACTATAATAAAATTTGACCTGAGCCCTATTTAACTGAAAGGAAAGAGAGATAACTGGTGGAAAAGCATCTGCAAAGTAGAAATCATATGGTGGTGAAAACTTTCCATATCCTGTATATGGGGGGGGGGGTTATACCCCATACCTCCTACTAGTTATGTAACCAACTCAGAGGTTGCAGATCTGAGGGAGAGCTTGTATTTATGTTATAGTAAACCCGTAGTTCATGTCTAATTTAATATGGATTGGTGGCCAAACCCCCACCTCAGGGCTATCCTTGCTGTGCTGTTGCAGGACTGAGGTACTGGATGGTCCTGGTCCAGCCCTGTCCATCTAGAAAGGGTTACCCATCATTCCCATGCCATCTTCAACAAACACTTTTGACACTAGTTGTACTCTGATCACCTAGGCTAAAGTCAAGGTTTATTCCTTTACACCAATGCAGCTGGCCAGGAATTTGGACAGGTGAGCTCTGAGGCTTAAGTAATACTTATAGACTTTACTAGGTCATGTACCCCATATTATGAAGGCATGTGTTCAGCAATGATCCTCATTTTTGTACCCAGAAATGTCTCTGCTCTTCATTGGTGGTGGGACATTGAAAAGCCTGCCTGTGATAGGGAAAGTAATTCGGGCTGTCAGTTGTGCAAGACTGACCCTGAAAATATACATCTGTACTAGGAGTGCCTGTCTCATTTTCCAGAAGACATTAAATAAATTAGAGTAATGAGAAGGTGTTATTGCTGATTGTTCATCAGAAACTCACATGTTGGTATTCAGACACATCACATGATTGCCTGCAAACCATTAAGGATTTCCTAACAGCACAACACTTATGATGTTTATGTTGTTGGTGGCTTACCTTAATGTACTTAAAAGGGTTATCTGCTCATTTTACTGTTTGCTCTCAGCATAGTTGCAACAGTATGACCAGGCACTAATCATGATTTGTGTGGTACTCTAAAACTGCAGCATCTTAGAAAAAAGTGGCATATTACTTTTTGTATTTTCAGTGCTAGCTCTTTTTCTGAGGAGTTCCAACCTTGGGGAAAGAATACGATAGAAGGGAGTGTAGGGGTACAGGGACACATATTCAGTATAAAAAAATGATTTTTGAAGTTTTATGTAGGTAACTTTTATATGAAACTATGTTGTATGTAAGTGCATTTGATTAGTTGTTACAAATACTCAACTAAATAGCTTATAATAAATGTTGACATCACTACCCAAGTAGTAAACATTGCTGGCACCTCCCTTTCAACACAGAATTATAACTTGCGGGATACCGCAGGAATCAGTTCTGGGCCCTTCCCTGTTTGGCATTTATTTTACAGACATCCATCCAGTCCATTATTCCTTATTATTCCTGAAGTGTGGTTGACCAAGTTGCTGATGTTTGCAAGCTGAACACTGTTATCAGCTCATCCCTGGGATACTAAACTGCTCCAAAAAGGGCTAGAATGTGCACAAGCATGGTGTACTGAAAACGGTCTCAAGCTAAATGCATGGAAGTACAGCATAGTAGTGCATGGCAAAATAATTATTCCCATGTCATATATTATTAGTGGTACCTCTCTTCAAATGATATGTCATAAGAGACCTGGGTACTTATGTGGAAAATTCTGTCTCTTTCAATCATCATATTTCCACCATCTTCAGGAAATCATTCATTCTGGCTCAGTTAATTTCCCAAGGAGCATCTGCAAAATCTGGCACCTTGCCACTGTAGTCCTCCCTTATTAGACACATTGTCAAATACAGCGTCTACTTTGTTACATACGAATCCAAACATATTGCTCAACTGAAGAGGCCTCAATAATTTTTAACAACAAAAAAAAATAATTAAAAAAAAAAAATGAAACACCTTAAGTCCTTCAACTATCCTGATAGATTAACACAACTATCCTTGTACTTAGTAGCCTATGACTACTCTGAGGTGACCTGTGTCTTGCTTTTTCAGCCATAAAAGACCCAATCCTATTTGATTTCTTATTTCTTGGCAAAACCAGTGGCTTTACAAACACCCATAATAGGGACCAAAATCTGCACCAGCAAATAATCAAGACTGGCTGGAGGTATAATTTCCTGGATCAATGTATTCCCAACCTGTGGAATAAGCTATCCCTACATGTCAAGCAAAGAACTACTTTGCCTGCATTTAAAGCATGTCTTGATTACAGGTTGGCTTGACATGAATTTACGCCACGGTTATAATGTGCAGCCCTGCTTTATTTGGGAGGTGGACACTACTAAGTACTGTTAAAAGGTGGTGAGAACTTTTACGTGTGTTCACTTAAAGGCATGTATCGCTAGGTCTTTTCTGGTCATTGTGATTGCTTACCTAGTATTAGTCTATGTTCCTTTGTCCCTTTGTGTTTAGCTTACTTGAGTTTTGAGTGATACTAATTAATGCCGCTGTTTAGACTGGGGTAAGCGACATTTCTGTCCCACTCTTGAAGTGGAAGCGCCTGATGGGTTTTTCAGTCCTATTTTTATTTCTCTGTGTAACTTAGGGAAAAGGATCCAGCCTTTCCATGATGCCAGTCCTATTTATTGATGTTTGTCATTAGTGCCAACTGCTGCTGCTGCTACTGCCTCCAGCGTTGCGCTTTTGTTCCCCTGCCTGAACTAGAGAATGGTACTGTAGTTGTGAGTAAGGTACTAAAGTGGTATTGGTGAAGCATCCTTTCAATTCCACTTTGAGAGTTTAAGATTTATTTATCTGTTTTTTTGCCTTTGATTACCAGGAAAGTCCAACCGGCAACGCCCCTGTTTACTTGGGTTCTGGGGAGAAAAGCTCAAGATTACATACGTTTGCACAGGGAGCTATCATGCATTATAAAAAATATATAACATTGAGGTACGTATGTATGTGTATATGTGCATACATACACACACACACACACAGATATATATATATATATATATATATATATATATATATATATATATATATATAAAATCATATAATTACTTTTATTACTCTAGGACCATGGTTATTATTAACCTTTGTTATTCTACACCATGGTTATTACTACTTTTATTACTCTAGAACATGGTTATTATTACTTTTATTATTCAAGGTGATAGTATTCATGGTTATTATTACTTTTATTACTAAGCACCCCTACATGAAGGCAGGGAACAGGGTTCACTTCTCTAAAGTCTGCCGTAGCATTTCCTACCATGTGCCATGACAAGAACAGAGTAATACTTTGTTCCAGTAAAACTACTGAGAATGAATGGTGTCAAATATTTTAATATCACTCTGTACACCTGTTCATACATTACTTTTCATAAACTGCAATATAATAGAACTTTATAACAGCTCCTACCTTGTAATAACTAACCCATGCTGGAATCATAACCTGTGTTTGTTTGTACACTTGGTCACAGAACTGTAACTCTCTGATAAAGAGATCTAAAGCTTAAAATGAGAGGAAATGCAAAACTGTAAGCATATTCAAGCATCTGACAATACTGCCTAAACAGACAGCCATCTTTGGCATGTGTTATTAGACAAAAGAATGCAAGCAAGTGAGATGTGGATAGATAGATAGACCAATAGCTAGATAAATAGACTAACTGAGAGAGACAGAGAGTGAGAGAAAGACTAAAGCAGAGTGTAAAAATGTCCATATCTCTCCTGCCCTCTTAATGCAGAGCAGGAAACATTACCAAAACTGGTCGAAACTTGCATTCCCACATATAAGAGTAGTTTAGCTCAGTGGCAGCAGAAGGATCACTTGTTTCCTGCCCTGTTATCTTCAGAAGGTGGGCAGGTCACCACAATGTCTAACTCCCACTTCTGTCATGTTACTGTTACAAAGCATCTACTGTTTTTCCCAGAGCCCACTATAATTCTTATGGTAAGGCCTTTCACATCCAGCCCAAAAGAAGTCCGAGCCCTTGTTTTACATGTAAACGGCATCAAAGAAACATCAATCGTAAATGAAAGATAAAGAAAAGAAAGCGCTATGTTCCTACTCACCAAGCAGTCCTGCACATAGGAATGACAGTAGTCTTCAACGCTGAGAGCGTGAAGCTAAGAACAGCATTTTGGGAGACAGCAAATTACAAAATATATTCAGCCATATATATAAAATAAATACGGTCTTAATTAAAGTTAATATGTGTTTTTTGTTTGTTTAAGGACAGCTTTCTTCCTAGACAGATCCTGGTGGCCTCTTACTGGGAAGTGTTATCAGATCCTGCAGTTCTTCAAAGTATATAGCTGCCTTTTCCTGCAGGCAAGCACCCAGTATTTAGTAGTGTATTTATATAACAGGTTTAGAAAGTGCAGAATATGACTGAGGTATTCCTGCGCTATTCAGCAATGATGAAAAGCATTTACTGTTCCTGAACTCTGCTCAGCACCACCACAGGCATATATTTTCTAGGGTTTTACTCAGCTTTGCAAGTGTGTGCGACAGGTTGAGTCTAACACATCTCTAAAGAAACAGGTGCTTCCCTCTGCCCTGTTCATCACTTCCTAAAGCAAGTCATTATCGCGCTGTGCATTCCCAACTACACCTTGCTGTTTACTAATCCCAGAAGAGTTCACATGACATTTCACTCATTTCCTCTTCAGCCCTGACAGATGCTGTGTCAGCCAGTTATTAAAATGGTACACACTCCGCAGAGAACTGTGCCTGCGGAAGCAATGATTAATATTTAGTTAAAAATCTAAAAAATCATAAAGGTGAATGCCTATATGTTACATAAATTGCTAAACTGTGGAGCTCTGTCCCAACTCATATCAGAACTATCTCATCTACAATTTAAAATCTCATTGAAAGCATACTTAACAACCAAATGGCCCCGCACTTCTAAAGGCTCCATTCTTACTCTAATCTTATCCTTTCTAGAATTTAAAATCCCAATGAAATCATACCCAACAACAAAACAACCTTGCCCATGTAACAACCCCATTAATAAATCCCCTCCATACACATCCACTCCACATCAAACAAGTATCATAAAATCTTAACACTTTATCTCCTCTTTACTGGTCTCAAGTGAATAACTGTTTGGATAAAATATGCATATGCCTCATCTGCTGTCTGTGAACTAAAATTACAATCTGGCTATATTCATGTACTGTAAAATAATGCAGAGTGTTCTAGTGATGTGTGTGACTTGGTGATAACCTGTAAAAATATATGTGTATGTATGTATTTGTGTCTGTGTGTGTGTCTGTGTGTGTGTGTCTGTGTGTGTGTGTGTGTGTGTGTGCGCGTGTGTGCATTTATATCTATATCTATGTATGTATGTATGTGTATATATATATATATATATATATATATATATATATATATATATATATATAAAATAATTGTTCCATGAGGTACATATAAGATATTTATGATTGCCCAACTGGTTTTGCCACCTCCAACTCCTTCATATGCTGGCCAAAAGATTTTCTTAGGGTAAACTAAGGTCATAAAGTAAAAGGCATTGAAAAGATCCTCCATTCGCAAATATGCAGTCAGTAAGTTGCGAGAGAACTGTATGAGGACTGATTTGAGAATCTGCAGGGAGGAAAACTGCAAAATGAAGTTTCCTGATATAACTACACTTTCCACATTTGAGACTGAAGGTGAAGCTAATAAATGTTTCAACACTCGTCTAAAGCACTTGAGCAGTAAAATGGTTACTGATATAGCAACAAAGCTGTAAAAACTGTGCAATTAATACAAAAATAAACAATACACTTATATATCATCAGTCACTACAAGCAGAAAACCTCAGTCAATAAACAAATTTAAAAAATCTGTGACTCCTCTGGAGGGCATGTATTGAATGCGATCAAATAAGAATGACTTAAGGAAACTTGCAGAATAGGCCAGTGTAAAACTTTATCCAAGACGCGGAACTTGCTAAGGAAAATGAAGATACCACAGGTTTTGAGCAGCATCTGAGGAAATACCAGCAGCCCTAGAGAGACAAAGCACAAAACAAAACAGGGAAGTATGGAGCAGTAACCTCCATTGATACAGCATGTCCAGTCAGGGATGGTAAAGAAGATTAATGTCAGGAGACGTGATATCTCAGATTTTTCATCGGCTGCTTTAGAGTTAGTGTGCTTTAATACCTGTTAGTCACCGTGTGTCATAAGCTGCATTGTTTTACTAGCCAGTCACCTTGTGTCATAAACTGCATTGTTTTACTAGCCTTGTTTGGTGATGTCATGATACTTGCGCCTCAGGGGTGTTGTAGTGTGTACCGTGCATGATGACTCAAACAGGACAGTTGGGAGGTATGGATGATCTGCAAAAGTGGGGGGGCTTCCCTCCCCCCTCGCTCTATGGTTCCGGTGCCCATGATTTCAAGATGTAATGATGCTTCATCATGAAATGCTATACAACCTTTTGCTTTTATTCTGGGAAAATGAAAAAATGTAAAATGAATTAATGCTACCCAATGATTCCAGCTGTGACCCCACCCACAGCCATATCTAAAACTAGATATGCGTATTGAAGAACAGTTTCTCTTCCTGCCACATTTGTTTATCACCTCTCTCGCGGTCTCTCTCTCTCTCTCTATATATATATATATATATATATATAAATATTTATTACTGACAGTGACCCTAATGATAATGGACTTCAGCTGGGTATAACAGCCCTGTGTTTCTTATGCTTAGTCAACCACTCTGCTTGTGTTGTGCTGATGAGGTCCTAACAAGGCTGAAATATGCATATCCACAGCTAGTGGGGTTTGACTTTATTGGTCTGAAATTGTCCACTAAAATGATGAAACAATTCATGGGCATTCAGAATCTGCAATTAGCTGAAACACCTGATGTTCATAAGGGTCATTTGCATATATTCCATGTGCCTCTGATACAAGGGGTTTTGGAAGTCACTCAGTGGAAGTTCTAGCTTTTCTGGAGTTTTCATTTTGTTTTTACTGATTGGTTTTTCAGTGACGTTCTCACTTATTGTTTTAGTTTGTTGTTTGGGATATTTTTACAGTGATCCTAATGATAATGGACATCAGCTGGGTATAACAGCCCTGTGTTTCTTATGCTTAAACACTCTGCTTGTGCTGTGCCGACAAGGTCATAACAAGTCTATAATATGCATGTCCACAGCTAGTGGGGTTTAGCTTTATTGGCCTGAAATTGTCCATTAAAACGGCGAAGCAAGTCATGGGCATTCAGAATCGTCAGTTAGCTGAAACACTTGATGTTCATAAGGGTCATTTGCATATAACCCATGTGCCTCTGATACAAGAGGTTTGGGAGGTTACTCAGTGGAAGTTCTAGCTTTGCTGGAGTTTTCATTTTGTTTTTACTGATTGTTTTTTCAGTGACCTTCTCACTTATTGTTTTAGTTTGTTGCATGGGATATTTTTGCAGGGACCCTAATGATAATGGACATTAGCTGGGTATAACAGCCCTGTGTTTCTTATGCTTAGTCAAACACTCTGCTTGTGCTGTGCTGTCGAGGTAATAACAAGGCCGAAATATGCATATCCACAGCTAGTGGGGGTTGGCTTTATTGACCTGAGATTGTCCATTAAAATGACGAAACAAGTCATGGGCATTCAGAATTGCCAATTAGCTGAAACACCTGCTGTTCATAAGGGTCATTTGCATATATCCCATGTGCCTCTGATACAAGAGGTTTGGGAGGTCACTCAGTGGAAGTTCTAGCTTTGCTGGAGTTTCCATTTTGTTTTTACTGATTCTTTCCTACCTGGGAATCCATTTTCCCATGCATTCATTCATTCATTCATTCATTCATTCATTCACCAATGAGAGGCAACATTCTGGTCATTCAGGGTGTCGCACCCCCTCCTGTCTTGGCAGCCCTTCCATGCCCTGCAGTTCGCATGCTGATTTCCCCTTGTCTTGTAAGAGTGAATGCACTCTGATAACATGGGTTCAGCAGGCTTGGACTCCATTGGATGTAATACCTAAAGTTCCCACTAGATGTCAATCTTATGGTCAGCCAAAAGCAGCCACTCCCTCCCATAGGCACCCATGTCATTGATCAAACTCAGCTCTTCCGCAGCATAGTCAGGACTTTATACCTGTTGTACAGAGCTGGCTATACCCTTTTTCACCGTTATTGTTTATGTATTCCAATAAACTCAAAGTATTTTATATTTCAGTTAGTGAAAGGGTGTAAAGACAATCTTAAATTTGAATAATTTCTGTTTCAGTGAGTATAAGTATACTAGGATGTTTTTATTTGTATTCTGCACAATGAAATGTTTTTGCTCTGTCAGAGGGAGATGTGTATTTCAGACTTAATCTTTGGAACTAGCTTCTAAATGGCTAATGGTATCCAGCTTAGTAATACTTTTACTTTAGGCTGATAAAGTAATAGAACTAAAATCCTATCATTAATGACCCTAATATAATTTATTGTCAGGTGTCAGGTCTCCTGCCGTCTGTGCATTTGTTTTAACAGGGATCCTAACAGCCTGCTATAGTGTAGTGCCAGTTTCTGTTTAGGCATTGTGTGAGCAGAAAAAAAGTGTGTGTGTGCTCCCCGTATGTGTTAATAAATTGTTGGATTTTCTGCTGTACATTTTCTTGAAACTTGCATTGTAAAATGTTATTTCTTGTTTTTGTAAATTCATGTGGAGCTTTTCTTCCCTAGCCTCCACTGAAAAGGGTTTCTGCCCAGTTGGATATTCCCGTAAAACAAATGTAAGTGTGCTGTTTCTAGTTGCTGCTTTTCTTATTTGTAATAATAGACTGCATTCACTTGTCTTATGTTATCTGTTTGCTGAAGGCATGTGTATCCTAAAAGCACACTTTTAAAGATATGCAAACACTGCTGTACTGTGCAGTAACGCAGATAGCCTAAAATAGTAGCTAGTTTGTTTATTTTGGTGATTAGGAGGGTGCACTGGTAGTCACATACCTTTTTGAAATGAGGCGGTGGTACGTAAGCATAACAGTGTGACCTAAAAGTTTTTTTTCCATTAAGAATAAGAAGATTTGTATGTTAGTCAATTTAATTTTAGGCACTTATGTATGTGTAGATAACTTTAGGTCCATAGTAAGCATGCAAACAGCTGCTTTAATAAGTACTGTATGTATTTTAATTTCCATGTCCTGTTATATAAAACTTTTGTCTGCTGACGTTCAGTGTAACAAAGTAAATAAATAAATAATGTGATTTAGGACAGGTATGTATAATCTGCAAGCATGCGAGAAGGAATTAGCTGGCTGCAGCTCTGATTATAAATGTAAGAGCTTATAGTTACAGAAGAATTAGTAGTAGTTTAGTTACATGTGCTATAGTAGAAGCAGTATTAAAAATATTTCTATTTTTTATTGCTTTGCCAGGACTTAGTCTTGCTTGATTTAATAGACCACTTACAAAGCTATTTCTAAACGCTCCCAGTGTCTGCTGCCCAAGTACTGGAAAGACAGGATAAAGAAGTGCATTCCAGCACTAATGCAGAACTTTGGGCCAGCTGCACTGTAAGCAACTTCCTTAATAGCCGGGTGGGATTTCTATGGATTTCTCTTAGAAATGCATAAGCGACAAATTTGAACACAGGTAGTGCAAGCTATCTCTTTCCTAGCTTTAGCACTGTGTCATGTGGGATAGGGGTAGGAGAGAGTGGAAAACTTTTCACAAGATGCCTACTTTCTAAGGTCCAGCCCTGTTTAGATAAAGAAGTTAGCACTATTTCTAGTCATTCATGAGATATGCATGGTAATATCTGAAGTGGTGACTGTATAATTATTCATTCAGTGTTGTAACATTATTTTCTTTGTAAAATAAAAAAAAAAATCTAAAAAAAATAAAGGTTTAAATTTGAGTTCTTGTATGTCAATATAAGATGCAAACACCCTGCTTTATCCTCAGTAGATAGCACCGAAACTCACATTTGCTATTTAAGGAAGGTAATGTAGAAGGGATCTGTGAACCCTTAGATCTAGGACATGACAATCCAAATGTGCCCTTGCAGTGAGCAGAGGAAAATGTGACCTTTTCATTGAAAGTCATCAGCTGTTTGTGAACCTTTTATGTCAGTGGTCTCATTTAGCAGAGCCTTTACAAATAATTTATCAGAAGGATTCTGCAAACTTTGATTTATAGGAATGATTAGCAGTACATCCCCAAAACTGTGGAGTTTGTTATAATAATGTGCTCTTAGTGTAACAAGCATCAGTCCTTACTTGCTCTGTAAAATGCTGAGAATAGGTAGCAAGCATTCCAGGTTTAATTTTAAACATTTGCTGCTTGTCTCAGTTATGCCAGGCATGACTCTGAAGTGCTGGTATTATCTTTGGAAAGTGTTGACATAATGAAAACATGTCAGATGCAGAGTTCATTTATTCCAGACCTATAGTGTTGACAATTGAAGTCAGCCGAGAAAAATAACATTATGTTCTTGGAGTAATTGTTGGCATGATAAGACGGCTTTAAGTAGATGGCTTTGGACTCAGCACTGCTGCTGTGATAAGGAGCTCCTGCTGCTTTTCTAAGGGATTCCAGCAGTCAGTTAAGACTAGAAAATGTCAGAACTTAAACATGGGGCTCCATAAACTCTCACATTTAAGCCGTGTTTCACTGTCTCATTTGTCAGCATTTTGCATTTTGTTAGCTGTGTTGAAACTTATCTAATATTCAGACATGACTAAGCGATACTGTAGTGTACCAAAGTCAAAAAAAGGAAAAAAAAAAGCAGAGTCATAAGCTTTCTAACTGCAAAACTGATATTCTGATGTACTTGCTGGTCGACAGCTGATACATGAAGAATTAGTAAGTCTTTGCTTCACCTGCATCTCCAAGGGAATTTTTGTCATGCTGTGATATGACATAACATATGTCACTGTGCATTGCATGTATGATTCTGCACAGTACGCTTGACCACTGAGGCAGCATTTTATTAGGGTTGCCATCTTTTCAAATGGCCATAGTGGGACATTTTTGGGACACACATCAGATTTTACAGGCCGACACATACCCACGGTCAGTACAAAGGATAGAACTTTACTTTTTTGCCTAAATAAAAGCTTATTCTTGTAGCAGTTTAGTTGCTTATTCTGTTTCTTGTAACATTTAGTTATTTTAGATACAGAAATAACTATTTTATGCAACTATTACATAATATATGGGACATAATTATGTCCTACAATCTCAGGACATTTGCCATTTTTTATATTTTTAGTCAGGACACAACCGCCCAGAGAGGGACTGTCCCTCGCAAAGTGGGACAGGTGGTAACCCTACATTTTATGTGCTGACACCAAGTACACATCCTAGCCTGGTTCTTCCAGCACTGGACAGCAATTACTTGTACTGGCCAAGACTTATGAAAGACAAGCCCCTATTTTGTGACAGTGAAACTGTGTGAGAGTCTTTTCTACTTTGAATACTTATTCCAGCTGTTTCAACAGTCACAAATTATGGTTTCATATGGAAACATTATTGATCTTAAATCGGTGATCTAAAGTAACGGGACTGTGAGCAGTGAAGTTCCTTACTACTTAGCATTATGCAGAGCACACCTTGTTAATTACATTGTTATAGGCTTAGCAATGTTCTGTAGTACCTAACAGTTTACAGAGCGAAACTAAGCACTTGGACTCAAGTCATTTTATCTCTGAAAAAGTTCTATAACTATAAAACTTTCAATGCATTTTCAAAGCATATTTTCTGGCTATTGATACGTGGATTCATGTTGATTCATTGAAGGCAGTTTCATCAAACTCAAATAAAACAAAACCAGTTTGCCAAAACTGCTTTCAGTGAACGTTGCAGCAATTTTTTTTTTTTTGCAGGGGTCAAGCCCTGACACCCCTTGGAATTATATATACCAACTCCATGGCTGCACAACAGTGGAGAAAAAGGCAATTTCTACTTTCATCAAAGGCAGTTTGGGCAAATTGGCCTCAGTTTCTTTGCAATCACTAAAACTGCCATTGACAAATTGACTTGACTTGCTCTCTTGATACATAAAGTCAGGACACATTTCCTTCAATCCACTGGTCTTTCTTTCATGAGTTCCAGATATGACCAGCATAACTCTCAACCTCTTAGTGCAAGAAATCTGGACAAAGCCTGACATAATGGGGGGACAAAGGCCCAAAAATAGGGACGCATTTTAAATATTGCACTTATAAAGTTAGAAAGTTGCTAGAATAACAGGATTTGTGTTAGCATGCATTTTCTGAAGGAAACTCAAGTGCATGCCATTATTTATAGCTTCATAGGTTCATACTAGGCTATCTGCCCTAGGGCATTTATAAGCCTAGCCAGAGTGTATTTGGCTTTCGCCACCCCTTGGAATGAGGATACTGTGCCCATTTAGGATTTAGTTCACTGCGCCTCTGTCTAGCAGTGACACAGAGGGAAACCTACGACCTCCCATCCACTCGTCAAGATTTCTCTTGAAGAGAGTCAGTGAGGGGCTCTGCCTAACATGGACTGGGATTCTGTTCCAGAGTGAGGGGAGCCTCTGGGTTATGAATCTGTCCCTCCAGCACGTCCTATTTATTTCTGTGTTGAGGTTCAGATCACTCATTCTTGTGGCTCTGGTGGATTTGGATTTTCTGAGGTGGAGCATGTCCATTAATTCCGGATTGGACATGGCCTTGTATGTCAGGCATAGATCGCCTCTGAGTAGGCGGTATGTGACTGAATAGAGCTGGAGTTTCTTTAACCGGGCAGCATATGGCATATGTTTGAGACCCTTGATCCTCTTGGTGAGGTACTTTTGGGGTCTTTCTAACTGCTGCAGGTGTCGGGTAAGGTACATCCCAAATGGGGCATTGTACTCAATTATGGACCTGATAAGGGAGGAGTAAAGGGGCACAATGACCTCTCTTGATCTAGATGTGAATCCTTTCATGATAAGGTGGGCAATGTAGAAGGTCTTTCTAACCACTTTGGCAATGTGTCAAATGAGAGGTTACTGTCAACTTGGGTCCCTAGGTCCCTGATTACTTCTTCCGTACTTAATGGATTACCACCTATGTGGTAATTTGTGGGTACTTTGTTCTTCCCAAAGGGTATGACTATACATTTTTTGGCGTTTAGTTTAAGGCCATGGCTCTGGCACCAGTTATCCGTTTCTATGAGACCTTTTTGAAGGATGCTTGTGTCCACTGGAGAATCAATTATGGTGCCCAGTTTGCAGGCATCTGCGAACTTGGTCAGCCACTATCCTCCTATGTTAGCTTGTACCTCAGAAAAATAAATGCCGAACAAGAGAGGTCCCAGGACCAAGCCCTGTGGGACGCCACTTGTGACTGGTTTAGAGTCTGACATGGCTCCAGCAATTCTGACCTTGTGGGTTCTGTCCTTGAGCCAGTTTGCAACCCATCTTATGACACAGGGGTTTACATTTAAGCTGGTGAGCTGTCTATGATGCCCGAGTGGGGTATTGTGTCGAAGGCTTTTGCAAGGTCAAGGTAGGCTGTGTGAACTGCCTTACCCTCATCAATGGCCTTAGTGACTGTTTCAAAGAAGTCGACCAGGTTCAAGAGGCAGGATCTGCCCTTGACAAAGCTGAATTGGGTAGGATCCAATGTCTGTAGGTCCCCAATGTCTTTGTTTATGAGTTCCATAATGATCCTCCCCATAGCTTTGCAGACCAGGCTCATCAAGCTTATGGGGCAGTAATTTCCAGGGTCCGTAGAGGCACCTCCTTTGTGGAGTGGGACCACTGTTGCTGTGCACCATTCTTTGGGTACATATCCTGTAGTAAGGCTAAGATTGAACAGCAGCTTTATGTGCGGGTTTAGTTCTTCTTGGAGTTCATGTATCACGCAACCCGGGACACCATCTGGTCCCATTGATGCTGTGTTTTTAGCTTTGGAGAGGGCGGCTCTCACCTGGGCATCAGAGATGTCAGAGGGGCAACACTCTGCTGGGATAGATATTTGTCCTTTTGGGGGGGAGGTGGGGGAATTTGCACTGAACCTGTCTGCCAGTATGTTGGCAATATCTGTGGGTTCAGTGTATTTTTTGTCATTTTGAACTAATTCTGAGCATATCTGGGAGTTTCCACACAGGTTTCTAACATAACTAAAGAAGGCCTTGTGATTGTCTTTAGTGTCTTGTGCAATTTTTCTCTCAAAGTTGGCCTTGGATGATTTTATGAGTGATCGTAGTTTTTTGCTAGTACTGATCAGAGATGCCTTCCCTTTTAGGGATTTTGCTCTATCATGTAGTAGCTTCCTCCTTCTGTTGTATAGTTTATTAATGGCTGGGGTCCACCAGACAGGACGCCTGCCTTTGGGGGAATGGGTCTTGGTTTTATTTGGGATTGCATGATCCATGCATTCTTGAAGGTGTCCATAGAATGCGTTTATATAGGATTCAGCGGAGTGGGCTGTGGTTTCCACTGGCCCTAGGGCCTTGAAGGATACCACTTCAGTCTTAAGAAGTGTGAAGTCAGCTTTTGAGAATTTCTTCACTGTGGTCTTCTGTGCTGGGGGTGGGGGCGGGATGTGGATTTCCATTGAGATTAATTTATGGTCTGATCTCACCAATGAGGGGTATACTTCCAGTGTGGAGCATTCTGTCCCCATGTTTGTGATGATCAGGTCTAATATGTTATCCCCTCTTGTGGGAGTGGTGACTAGTTGTTCCATAGCATTTGAATTTATGAATTCTAGGAACCTTTGGGCTAGGGTGTTGGGGCTTGAGTAATGCTCCCAGTCTATGTTTGGGTAGTTGAAGTCTCCCAATATGATGGTGTCTTTAGGAAGGCTGAGTGGGGTTCCTGAGTTTGAGAGGGTAGTCTGTAGCATGCTACAAACTGTAGAGTAGTTTTGCCTACGATTAGTTGCACATGGATGGTCTCCGATGCTTTGTGCATTGCCACTAACCTGGAGGTGTGGGTATCTTTGATGAATATGGATACTCCCCCTCCTTTTGTGGTTCGGTCCAAGTTTTGGGGCCAAAATGTATGATATGATGTATAACCTGGTAGTGCTGGTCTGCTCTCGGGAGCCTTGAACCAGGTTTCTGTCACTGCACAGACATCGATGTTCTCCATACTGAGGAGGGCTTCGAGAGCATGCATCTTGAGGTTTAGACTTCTGGCATTGAGCAGCATTACCCTTAGTTTTTTTCCACTTGTGTTATCTAGGGAGGTGGGTTTGTCTTTTGAGCCTTACCTAAAAAAGGCACTATGGGGGTGGCAAGAGCCTTTGCCAATATCAGGAAGCCCAGGGGTGACAGGTGCAAGCCGTCCCTTGCGAAGCAGCATGGCTTGTCGAGCATGTAATCCCAAGCAGACAGACATTGGATGCCCTAGAATGACACCAGTAATTAAGCCAATTGTTAAAACTGATAATTTTGTCTTCGTACAGTGGCATCATTC
Organism: Protopterus annectens; assembly: GCF_019279795.1. Classification (NCBI taxonomy): domain Eukaryota; kingdom Metazoa; phylum Chordata; order Ceratodontiformes; family Protopteridae; genus Protopterus; species Protopterus annectens. The sequence goes on along the minus strand of NC_056731.1, from coordinate 54,141,743 downwards.
TTGGTGAGGGTAAGATGCTGCTCAAGGTCAGGGTCATACCGGCCTGGGCTACATAATCAGAGAGCTCCTCTATGTCTCTTTTCATGTAGTCCGGGGAGGTACGTCTCAGGTCATTCACACCAGCATGGACAATGACTGAGTCATATTTGTACTTGCTTTGGAGTGACCTGAATGCTTGTGTTATGTGGCGGATTCTAGCGCCTGACAGGCAGCTTACTGTAACCCTCTCCTTGTTCAGCCTGGTGAGCATCAGTATGTCTGACTATAGAGTCACCTATTACAAGTGTATCAAGCATGTTGTTTGGCCTTAAGGGCTGTGACTGTTTGGCACACTGACTTTGTGACTTATGTGTTGCATGTGTTATGTTTTGAGGTAGTGGTTGCTTGGATGTCTGCTTTGGAGGCCTCTGTTGTTTAGGTAGATTTTTATTTAGAGCCTCCGATTATGTTTTTGTGTGTTTATGTGTTTGGTTTGCAGTTGTGGTAGGTCTGTGTGAGACTGGGTTTGTGGTGGGTGTGGTTACCTTCACCTCCTGACTGGCTTTGCCAGCACTGAGTCGAGAGAGCTCAGCCTCCATTTTGGCTATATAGTTGCATCTCTCACATATATTTGTATTTGTTGGGAGGCGGAGAGGGTTGTCTGTGTACATGAGGCAGTTGTAACATTGCCTCAAGATTCCAGGATTCACCAGCTGAACTGGAGAGGATGCCAGCAACTGACCCTTCGACATGCTAGAATAGTGTAAAGGATTGCTTTGTAACTGAGTCAGAAAGGACCTATAGGGGAATGGGTACTCAAGGGGATTTTAGGTGGATGTAGTGCTTTCTTTTTTGTTAAAAAGTGCTTTACTTATGTAAAATGCTTTTAGGAGCAAGTGCTGGGCTTTTTAGATAGAGAATAGAATGTTTAGATTGAGAGTTAGAGCAGTTCTAAGGGAAAAACTGAAGAGCAGACTTTGCGGAGCCAGGAATAGTTTACACTTGATTAACCGGCACTGCCCGATGCTGCGCTATGCGCAACTTCCAAAGCGGGCTTTATAGCAGGGGGTTAGAAAGAGCTGGGAAATGGCCCAAAACGGCCAATAAGCAGTGGCGGCTGGTGACTTCAAATCACAGGAGGGCTGCAGGAGATGCTGAATGGGCGGGGTCAAAGGGAAGGGGTGTGGTCAACCATAAAGGGGAGGAGCTATGCACAAAACCGCAAAAAAACTAACTTTAATTAAATACGCTGCCCTGGGTGGCAAACCATCATTATGAAAGTCCAATCAAGACAAAAATAAGTGTAGAAGAATAAAAATATTTCAATGCATTGGCTGCATGACAGCTTACTTAATATCTAGATGGAAACAAAAGGTTGTGAGGCATGAAAAAATAAATTACTTTTTAAATACATTACTGGAATGCCAGTCAAAATCAAGTATAAGAAAAACCAGAAGCACTCAACTCAAACCACTTCTCCTTGCACTGCAGTTCTAATTATAATATATTCAGCTTTATTAAAGTACCAAGCAACATGCTGAAAGTAGAAATCTATGTGATGCCCCACTTGTAAAAATGTTTCTTATCCAAAAAGACCTGCTGCCTGACAACTTGTTTCATGGGGAAAACATGATAAAAGTAAAAATGAAAAGCAAACAAGAAACAAGCTCAAGATACATTGCTTAAAGGATTACTGTACAGGTTATGGACCACACATGATTGGCATTCTGTTTAGTTTACGGGTAAAGCCTGTAGAGATGACTGGAAGTCTCCAACAAGTGTAATGAGCTTTTTAAAATAATGGAATCCTGTCCTTTAATACCCAAGGCTTATACATTATCTAGTCAAGTATTCTCTGCATGGCAACAACAGAAAGGCTTTCAATGTTGGCAATTCTTTAACAGTATGCTTATTAAAGCTTACTTGCATCTTACGATGTCAGACAAGCTTACCTTATGGTCATTAAAGCATTGCTACTTAAACACAGAGCAACAGGCACTTTGAGTAATAAGCATAAATCAACAGTACAAAAATATGACAGAAACCAGACCATTCTGCAAAATCAAGGACAGATGAAAAGCCACTGTAGTACTTATGCAGTGTGTCTTCCCCATCCAAGGTAGATACAACTACTCCTTGCCTTGCTTGGACACATCCAGAGTCACTACATGGGGGAGTGGGGTGCAACAAGCATGTCACAATTTGAAATCTCTCTGGCTGACTGTGATGGCCCTGACACATTTGTCATACCTCTCAACTTCAAGAGCAAGAAATCTGGACAAAGCCATACACAGAAGTGGGACAAAGGCACAACAATAAGGACAATTTTAAAATATTGCTCTAATAAACTTAGAAAGATAATAGAATAGGTCTTGCATTAGTATGAATTTTCTGAAGGGTATAAAATCTGAAACTCAAATGTCTGTCATTTTCTAACTTCAGTCTTTAGTGATTTGTCACTAATTTGCCAAAAAACACAATTTTATGAAAAATGGACCAAAATGTGATGCAAAAATATAAAATAGACACACAATACAGCTTCTACCTGTCAAAGAAGGGACACTTTAATATTAGTACTGCTACCTTGAGCAGCTGACAAAATAAAAGAATCTACATGCATTTCAAGTAATCTATAACTTTGATTATTACAGTTATTTCTTAATTGTAAACCCTCCATGTTTTCTTCCAAAATTGCTATTTTATGGAGGGATTATTAGGGGAAGAGCAACATTTTGAGCCAAAAATTGGGGACAGTTGAGAGGTTGGCTATGCCTAATTCTATAAAGCAATTTATTTGCATGTACCTCTCAACCTGTTAATGCAGTAAATCTGAACAAGGCCAAATATATTGGGGCACATATAAACAGTACTAAAATTGCTCTTGTATAAATTGAGACAGTTGATAGAACGGCTCTTACTTTAACATGCATTTTTATGAAGGTTATGAAGTCTGAAACTTATTATTTAGTGACTTCTGGCAAATCATTTAGGAATTAAAACTACAAATTTTATGAACAACAAACCAAAAATAAGAAGCAAAAATCTATTCATTCTTTGAAAATCTGGACAGTTGGGAGGTATAGTTCAGCTGGGCCTGTCTGAGTTTGCTGCCCTTCCCCTGACAAAATAATGGTTGAACTGGAGCCTCTGCAGCCATTCCAATTAACCATTACTTGGCTATTTCACTCCATTTACCATAAACACTAATGTGCATACTGCTTTACTTCAATGATTGGACTTCATTTGAAAGTTTTATTTTGTATTTTACAGCACAAACATTAAGTCATCTGTTAAACAAAGCAATGCAGTCTCACAATGAAAACTTAGCATTAAAACTTCTCTGCCCTTGAAACTCACATTCATTGAAACAGCATTGAAACCCACATTCAAAGAAAATACATTTTGCCAGTGGCAGATAAAGATTAATTTTGGGCTGTTTTGAATCATAGGCCCCTTGCATATGAAACATACATGTGCTCTTTGATACACCTTCCTCATTGTACTAAAAATTATATTCCTTGTACAATACAGTACACTTGTTAGAGGGTGTTTTAAATTTGTTTTGAACATTTTTCCAGTAAGCAATGAAACAAAACATATGCACCCATAATGGCAAAACTGCCCAGTTGAGAACATTTATCATTAAAAAGTCTACTCAGACTTCCACAGTCCACCATTATTAGTAAATATGCACAATTCCACAGTCCACCATTATTAGTAAATATGCACAATTCTACAGTCCACCATTATCAGTAAATATGCACAATTCTACAGTGCACCTTTATCAGTAAATATGCACAATTCTACAGTCCATATTCAGTGAATTCAGTTCTTGCCATAGCTGTCAACCTTAGCACAAAAACCTGGACGAAGCCAATAATGGGGAATACAGTCCCAAAAATAGGGACAAATTTAAAATATTCATCTTATAAACTTAGAAAATTGCTAGAAAAAAGGTTGTGCTACTATGTATTCTGAAGAACATGAAGTTTGAAATTCAAATGCCGGTCAATTTTACTGCGGACAGAACAAAAACAATTTTCAGCAGAGACGCAGGGATTAATACTGCAGACACGTCTTTGTAAAATGGCAGGGCATCAGAGCAAATCCACACAAACACAGAGAGGAGATGCAGACTCCACACAGAAGCCACCCCAACCAAGAATCAAACCAGAAAACCTATAGCTGTGAGGCAACAATACTACCACTGCACCATCAAATCTGCAAGGAATTAAACATTCAGAAACCTGAAGTCTGAAATTCAAATGCCTGTCAATTTTACTGCGGACAGAACAAAAACAATTTTCAGCAGAGATGCAGGGATTAATACGGCAGACACGTCTTTGTAAAATGGCAGGGCACCAGAGCAAATCCACACAAATACAGGGAGGAGATGCAGACAGAAGCCACCCCAACCAAGAATCAAACCAGAAAACCTATAGTTGTGAGGTAACAATACTATCACTGCACCATCAATTATACAAGGAATTAAACATTCAGAAACCTGAAGTCTGAAATTCAAATGCCTGTCAATTTTACTGCGGACAGAACAAAAACAATTTTCAGCAGAGACGCAGGGATTAAAACTGCAGACACATCTTTGTAAAATGGCAGGGCACCAGAGCAAATCCACACAAACACAGGCAGGAGATGCAGACTCCAAACAGAAGCCACCCCAACCAAGAATCAAACCAGAAAACCTATAGCTGTGAGGCAACAATACTACCACCGCACCATCAATTATGCAAGGAATTAAACATTCAGAAACCTGAAGTCTGAAATTCAAATGCCTGTCAATTTTACTGCGGACAGAACAAAACCAATTTTCAGCAGGGATTAAAACTGCAGACACGTCTTTGTAAAATGGCAGGGCACCAGAGCAAATCCACACAAACACATGGAGGAGATGCAGACTCACACAGAAGCCACCCCAACCAAGAATCAAACCAGAAAACCTATAGCTGTGAGGCAACAATACTACCACTGCACCATCAAATACGCAAGGAATTAAACATTCAGAAACCCTTAAGTCTGAAATTCAAATGCCTGTCAATTTTATTTAACATTTTTAATCAGGACAGTCTGACTTGGAACAAATAAACAATTTTCAGCAGAGGCCCAGGAAGAAATAATGCAGACATGTCTTTGTAACATGGGAGGGCACAAAAGCAAACCCACACAAACACAGGGAGAAGATACAGACCCCACAAAGAAGGAACCCCAGCCAAGAATCAAACCCAAGAACCTGCAGCTGTGAGGCAACAATGCTACTACTACACCATCAAATATCAAGCATTGCAACATTTACAAACCACAGATATTATGAGGAACAGATCAGATCGAATATGAGGTAAAAATCTGAAATTTTTACAAATGGTGGTGGGTAGGGAACTCAAGTCTTTAACACCTGCATACAGGGTACAGGGTTCAAGCCTGAGGCATTCCCTACCACACCACCATAAGCACCTGGGGCATTTACACACACACACACACACACACACCCCAGTAAAGCACAAGCACCATACACAAACTCCAGTAAAGCACAAGCACCATACACAAACTCCAGTAAAGCACAAGCACCATACACAAAAAAAGCACAAACTCAATAAAAATAAACATTGTAAATTAAAAGGCACCTTACCTGAATGAATACATCCAGAGTTAACGTCCGTACATACATCCTTCCCGCGCAATACTGAAGACCCGCGAGATCCCAATGCTCCTTGCCGACGAGATCCCTAAGGCTCTGTCCCGAGTCCCTGCTGCTCCTCTTGCAGTCCGGACGCATCCCATAATCCTGGCGGGTCTGTGCACTGTAAAAGTGCACAGACGTCTCCGTGTGTCCCCCTATGGGGACGGCCGGGCTGCCTTGAGCATGCGCATAGACCGATAAGTCGGGACTCGGTCTATGCGCGAAGTCCGCGAATTTTAAAAAAATATTTTTTTTTATTTTTTTTTCTTTCTTTTTTTATTTTTGAGGGGGCTGCACTCCGGCAGCCCTATGCCACGAGCCACCCCTGCCAATAAGCTACAAGTTACTGGGCTGGAACCACTCCTTAAGGGACAGATAGGCTGCTCAGAGCTCCCCACTCCAACTGGTGAACAAAGAAGCTTCCTCCTATCCAAACAAGGATATGGACAACACAGGAACTATGACACAGCCCAGAGATCAGCAAAATCTGAAGACTGGACTATTCTAGTTCAGTAAAGGCGGGAAATAAGGATATGTGACTTTAATCCTTCTTTCATCCCTATGAATCATCAAAAAAGCACATTTTTTATGAGGAACACACCAAAAATATTAGGCAAAGATCTGGACATTCTGCTAAAATCTGCACAGTTGAGAAGTATGATGACCAGTAAATGTAGCATACATTACATGAAGGTACTCATTCAGTACATCAGTCTGCTTTCCTGTAGGAAAACATATTGATTTTTTTAGGGAGGAAAGGTATACTTAGGGTAGTAACAGAAGAACATGAGAGCAAATAAGTAATTAATTAAAACTAAATATTAAAAAAAAAACTAAAACTTTAATGTTGTGTAATAGCAAGTTGGATTGTTGGGCAATCCAATATTCATCCTTAGTGTGAAATTTAACTTTAAAAATTAAGCAGAACATTACCTTTAACCCATTATTATGTTGTGCTTAAAGAGACAGCTATATTTTTGTAGAGAATATCTGTTGTGATACAAACTGAAAATATATAAAATAAAAAACATATTTTTGCTGCCTGAGAAATCTTACATATTAGTAAGAAATGTCTTACTCTATGCATCTGAAAAGGTGACAGCCCTAAACTCAGAGAGTTATGCCAGGTGAGAAGTTGTGCTGTATGTTCATAGTTTAATTCCCTCAGTGTTTCCATGCATGCTGTGTAATTTTCAGCAAGTCTTTAAACTACTCCAGTTTTCTTGGTCTTCAACATACAAGCAGTGGGCTTATATGAGTTAACAAGTAAACATACAAATTTTAGCAAACTATGCTAAAACGTTGTTGTCTTGAAATTATACAATTCTGTGTTTTTTTAAATACAAGATTATTAAAAACAATCTAAGTGTGCTACCTTAAATATCTTAATAAGAGAAGGCAATTAAGCTTTAAGCTTCAGTAGTGTTTTTTGTCAAAAAAATCATTGCATGTAACTAAGTTGATTAGTTAACTAAATGCCAAACAGACCCTGGAGTGTGTTATAAAATTTGATGAGTGATTGCATAAATTATTTTATGGAAAAAAATATTACATGTTTTGAGGAGCGGAACTTTCAGAAAATGACCTGGACTGTTCTGTTTAGCTGTAAACTAACCACATCAGAGTACTGCACAATACATTAGAGTATTGCAGATATTCACTCTTTTTTTAGTTTGAAGCTAAGCCTGATTTATTTTCCTTTTTATCTCCCACAGTTCTGGAGGAATGTTACTTAGCAAAGAACAAGTCCATGTATTTTCATATAAGCACCTTTTCTATTTCTACTTTATAAAAACAAAGTTTTAAGACATAAAACAGGTGGAAAAGTCTAGTAGGGAGCATTGGATTGTGCATTATCCCAACATTGCTATGATTCAGTGGTAAAAATCAGATTATGTATTATCTGAGGCAGTCTAAAATCCATTTGGATGATAGATATCTTCTCAGTTCATTGTGATCATGTCTGACTTCTGCACAGGTACCTCACAATGGTTGACCTTCTCTGCCTGTTGTGCAGTTAAGCATAGAGGGTGAAGTTGTGTGCTGCTACTTAACATCATCCCGCAGTCGTGGATTTGATACCATTATACCAATCTTGAGAACTGTGTCACTCCTGAGGAAGTCATTTAACCAGAAATATTTTCTTGGTCTGCCACTGAAAAGGAGCAGAAGTGCCTAATGAGTTTGCCTAGATAAGAAATGAATAAACTTTGCCGTATATGTCTTATTATTGTCTTCTTTAGAAGACTCCAGAAATTCATTGGGTAGCCCTACTTGCATTCCCTCAGGTTTAGTCCTGGACTGGAACTATGCCGTGTATTTTAGATGCATAAAGGTGGAGGCAGGACACACTCCAAAACTGCTGCTGTATCATTTTCAGCTGTTGTTGTGTAACAGTAGCACCTCTTTTTTTGATGTGACATTTAGGTGGCACAGTCAATGTCTGGATTGTCTACACTAACAAATATATATATATATATATATATATATATATGTGTGTGTGTGTGTGTGTGTGTGTGTGTCTGTGTCTATATGTTGATAGGTTGATAGATGATTGCTCTAAGAGTAGGCTTGATCTGTGATTCACTGATATATTCTGATTCTTTGTCAATCTCAGTTATTTAAACTTTAGCAATTAAGAAAACAACAATTAAAATATTGTGAATACTATAATATTGAAATAAAAACTTAACTTTTATTAAGTTATTGTGGAGAGAGGGATAGAATGTATTTAATCAGCACCTGTTCAGAAGCACATCCACCTCTAAATTCAGTTTTGTAAAAAGTGTAGATAAAAAAAAAAAATAATTTTAACTTATATTTTTATATGGACTGATCCATGGACCAGCTCCAGCTAGAATGGAAGCAAAAGGAAGTGCAACAATTCAAGAGTGTTAATGCATATAGAAAAGAAAAACATAGCAAGCATGCTGAGTCAATAATGCATGCAAAAACAAAAAAAAATCAGCAAACATGCAGAGACAAACAGTACAGAGATGCATTAGTACATTGCCAGATACACAGTAGCATACAAGAGACAGTCATAAATGCAAGAAAGGGTACTACAGCACTTGAACCATGAATATAGAAAACTTAAGTGCAAAAAACAAAACAAAACAAAAAAAAATACACAAGATAAAGCCAGAGACCACAGAAGGGGATAATAATACCTAATAAATTGTTGAAGCCAAATATAGTGGATACAGGAATTGTATTTATTTATATGTTTATTTATTTATGAAGGTAGGGACCTGATAAGACCAGACCATTTTCAGATTCAGCCCAGGGGTATATACCTACAACAAAAGGAACAACATTTGAAATGTTTATAAACATGCTTAGAATAGGCAAAATAAAAATTTTCAGAGTCAGTTTTATGAACTATAGGTATGTCTCTGTACATTTCAGAATTTAAGAAATGAAAAACAATAAGACTTTTTTAAATCATATGTAGCAATGCATGGGATATATATATATATATATATATATATATAGAGAGAGAGAGAGAGAGAGAGACAGATATAGATAGATTTATGTAAGATGGAATACTTTATAGTTATATTTAGAAAAAAGTAGTAACAGGCAGTTAGGTTTAAGAGGAGCAAAGGGGAGGAGCCAGGTTTGAGAGAAGCAAAAGGGGAGGAGTTCGGTGTGAGAGAAACTAAGGGGGAGGGGTTAGATATGAGAGGAGCAAAGGGGCAGGAGTAGGTAGAAGAGCTGGAAGAAGTTAGCAACAGAGTGTCATGGGAGTGAGCTGCTGGAGATTATAAGAGGGTATGTGGATTATGGCAGGGGAAGGGGAATACCCCTAAACTCTCCAGATTTTTGCAGAATGTCCAGATTTTTTACTCATATTTTTGGTCTGTTCTTTATAAAATTTGTAGTTTTTTTAATTATTTTTATGGCAAATCAGTGAGGACTGAAGTCACTATATAACGACAGGCATTTGAGTTTCTGACTTCTTCTCCTTCAGAAAATGCATGGTAACAGAAGACCCTGTATTCTTGCAACTTTCTAAGTTTATAAGAGCAGTATTTAAAAATTGCCCCTATTTTGGGGGCTTTGTCCAGATTTTTTTGTGCTAAGAGGTTGAAAGCTATGGGAAGGGGTAATAGATGGGGTAAAAAGGGAGCAGAATTAAACAGAAAGGGGGACAAAAGAAAGGACTGACATATTACATGAAAACTGTGTTTCTGAAAAAAATTACAGCAGTGGTTGATTTAAGTAGGTTTAATAATTATATCAAATCTGATAAATATTTAGAAGGGCCCAAAGGTGGGTTTTGTAAAGCATTTTGCATTTGTCAGTTTCTTTAAGGTATTTATACTGACTAAGATAGTGACAACATAGGATTGCGTGGGTATAGTGTTTTGGTGTTGAACAAGAAAAAGTGGGTTCGCTATGAATAATCACTTTTCATTTAAACAAGACATAATTATTCAAACTCAAAAAGTTTAAAACCTCGGGAGGTCACCAGTGAAAACAACAAGACTCCCTAAATTGTAAAACTGAAAAAACATTTTTTTTTTTGTGCAAGGAGTAAACCCACTTCATCCCTTCAGTTCCCCACATCCTTGAACTGTGTGGAGGTTGAGGTGTTTTGAACTGGAACAAGGATATTTTATACCATAATGGATGATTAGAGAGTGACTTATGGCTGAAATGTAATGCTAAAAATGTATATGATTCTGAGGTACACTTGTAAGTAGAACTTAAGACAAGTTTTAAGAAAAATTTACTTGGGGTATATTAAAGGGAGAAGGAAGGCAAAACAAGAGCATTAAATAAGGAATCTGGGTGCATGTACAAATTATGTAAGTATGTGGAAGAAAATGGAAGATGTGTGATTTAAAAAATCAAGAAGTAAAGACATGGTAGAAAACGTTGTTCAAAGCATGCAGATATGCATTTGCAAAACAATGAGGCAAAATCAATTTGTTCCTTTCTACAAGACCAGAAAAGTTAGGAAGAGCTCTGCATCATAAAACTCTGTAGGTGATAGTAAAAACCAGGAAAAGTATGTCTGGGTGGAACGAGAACATTTACAATAGACATTAGAAGTGCAGGAGTGTGTAGGTTAAAAAGGGTTAAGGAGGAACAGGTTCAGTGGCCTAAACATCCTTTTGGCAGTACAACACTGGATTAATTGTCGAAGAAGTACAAAAAGGTGAGTTCAGATAGCATTGATGGCATTCTGTATTTTTTTTTTGCAAGCTGATGCCTGAGTAATAATGTTTATTGTCCTAGAATAGTGTGGGCTTTCCAAAATTACTTTAGTTTTGTGTAAAGGGTCTTTACTTTGGCGTGAAGGTTGTAGTACATGTAAGAGAGTCTACAGAAATTGTTTATAAAAACTGTGTCATGGGGGAATTTATACTAGCTCCTAATTTGCAGTTGTCTGAAACTTGGGGAGTCACAGGCCCTTGACATTAGCCTTGACCTCTGAGAAGTAGATGCCAAAGAGAAGTAGGCCCAGCACAGGTACTTCGCTGGTGGCCTGCCTCTTGCTGGATGTGGTCTCGCCAATCCTGGCCTCTTGAGTCCTATCTGTGAGTTTGCTGGCAGTGCAGTGAGATATGCAAGGATTTATGCCTAGTTCTCTAAGTTTGTCCACAATAATTTTGCTGGGTATTGTATTGAATGCCTTAGACAGGTCTAGGTAAGCAGTATGCACCTTTTTTCCTTCATCCATTGCCTTGGTTACCTTCTCAAAGAAGTCTACCAGGTTAAGTAGGCATGATCTTCCTTTGACAAAACCAAACTGGCATGGGTACCATGCCTGTAAGCTGCCAATATCTTTGTTGATCTTTTCCATGATAATTGCTTTGCTGGATTAGACTAGTCAGACTAATGAGTTAGTAGTTTCCAGGGTTGGTTAATGGTCCAGCCTTGTGAAGGAGGATAATAGTTGCCATCCTCCATTTGCTTGGTACTTAGCCTTTAGTTTGAAGAGTGACTCAAGTGGTCCTGGTAGGTCATGTTTCAGGCTATTTAAGAGGCAACCTGGGATACTGTATGGCTCCACTGAGGCTGTGTTTTTAGCTCTGGTGAGCACGGCTATGACCTGCTCTCTGCTGATAGTGGGGGAAGGGTTATGTTAGTACAGATTTCACAAGGGGTGGCAACGGTGGAGTGGAAGGTGAAGTTTGAGCTGAATTTGTCTGCCAGAAGATTTGCAATGTCCTCCTGCTTGTGAAGGTGGCACCATTTACTACCAGTTCTATACACTGTTGTGTGTTACCTTTCTGGCTTTGGACATACCTGTAGAAGGCTGTGTGGTAGTCTTTAGCCTGTGAAGCTCTCTTGACCTCATAACTGGCCTTGTTGTATTTAATTAATTCTCTTAATTTCATTCTGTTTAGTTTAATTAGTGAGCACTTGTCATTATGAGAGTTGCTCTTTCTGAATTTGCCATTACTTTTTTCTTTTGTTATATACCCTGTCAGGATTAGGATTCCACCAGTGTGGTTTGTTTTTTGGGGTTTGTTTTGGGCTTGTTCCATTTGGTAGGTACAGCAGCGTCTATGCAGACATTTACAAGTTTGTGCAGTTTCTGTGAATAATTCTGCATAGGCGGATGTGAACGGTAGGTTAGGTGAGGCATTTAAATTTGACAGACTGTCGCTTAATAGGACGTAGTTTGCTTTAGAAAAGTTCCTAACTGTAACAGGTTTTGTTGGGCCTTTCAAGTTGATTTTTATCGTGAATCAGTTCCAAACTCATCAGTAAGGCCGTGACATGGGGGGGGGGGTGGTTGCAGAGCTCTCCCATATTGGTGAGAACAAGGTCCAGTATGTTTGAACCTCTGATTGAAGTGAACTGTAACTGATCAAGGGTGTTTGTGTTAATTAAGTCCAGGAAACATTGTGCCTCCAAGTTGGTAACAGTGTATGTTTCTCAGTCTGTAGAGGGGTTGTTAAAATCTCAAATGACCAGAGTGTTTGGTTGAATGGAGAGCGCCTACAGTAGGTTTACATAAGAGATGTGTGATTCTTGAGACATATAGCTTGCTAAGATGTGGTAAGGGATTCTGTCTAAGGAAATTTGCACATGGATGAATTTCAAGGTATCATCATGTTTAACCAACCTTGAGATGTACTTGTTAATGTAGATCGAGACACCTCCACCTTTAGTCCCTGTTTGTGCGGCTTATGGTATAAATATGTGGAAGGCACTGTAGCCTTGCACAACCAGAATACTTTTTGCAGCTTTAAACCATGTCTTGGTAACAGCATAGATGTTTGCATTCTCCAGAGTGTGAAGAGCTTGTAGGTTGTTGAGTTTTCTGTTAAGGCTTCTAGCATTGAGCAGTAACACCTTAGGTTCCTTTGGGTTTTATTTGCTATGTCAGTAGGTCTGTCACTTTGGCATTGCTTAAAAAAGGCTCTAAGTGGGGTGGATAATGTTTTTAGCCAAAATCCAGAAGCCCAGGGGGGAGAGGTGCAGGCCATCTTTGGCAAAGCAATGTGGTCTGTTAACCATGTTCCCCCAGGCTGACCGATATTGAATGCCTCTGGATTGACACCAGAAGCTAAGCAAATTGTTGAAGTCAGTCGTTTTTTTGTTCGTACTGTGGCATCATCCTTGGTGAAGGTAGAATACTGTTCAATGAATGCAGAATTCGGTCTGAGATACATGTTCGGAGATGTCCATAATGTCTGTCTTCATATAGACCACCAGTGAGGTATGTCTCAGCTCATTTACTCCCATGTGGACTATAATAGATTCATAGTGGTATCTGTGGTGCAATTAATTGAGTATTTGTGTAACTGGACAATTCCTGACTCCAGATAAGCAACTGACCAGAATCTTATCCTTGTCCAGTCTGATGAGTGAGGCAGTTGTGTGTGTCATACAAAGCAGTACCCTTTGACAAATGTCCTGGGTAAATTGTGTGCTTTGGGCCTTGTTTTACAGGAGTCCATTGGGAGCAGGCTTATGTGTGGTGTTTGGTGTTGCTTTTGTTATAGGCTTTAGAGATTGCTGAGGATAGGCATTGCTCTTTTCAGGCTTAGGAGGTCTTTCAGGTTTGGGGAGATTGCTTTTTAATGTTTCAACATAAGATGGTTTATGTGTGTATGGACACTGTGTGGTGGATATAGTGTATGTAATCTTGACCACCTTATTTGTTAGCAAATGTTTTGCTTCCAAAAAAGTTGTGTTTGCACATCTCTCGTAAAGTGTGCTGGTTTCTTTAAGGATTTAAAGGTAGTCTGTGAACATGAGACAATTGCTAAATTTTCTCAGGATGCACATATATACCAAGATGGCTATGGAGACATTTGGAAATTGCATATATATGTTGTCCATACCTGTATTAGTGTGGGTTGTTAGGGTTTGAGGACTAGGTTAACAGAGGTCTCCTAAGGTGGTCTCTAGAGTTAGGGGCTAGAGTTGAATACTGCTAGGATATGGCATTAGATAGTGCTAGAATATGGTGTTAATGCTGGGATATGGTGTTAGATAGTGCTGGGATATGGTGTTAATGCTGGGATATGGTGTTAGATAGTGCTGGGATATGGTGTTAGTGCTGGGATATGGTGTTAAAAAGTGCTAGGATAGGGTGTTAGTGCTAGGATGTGGTGTTAGATAGTGCTGGGGTATGGTGTTAGATAGTGCTGGGATATGGTAGTGCTGGGATATGGTGTTAGATAGTGCTGGGATATGGTGTTAGTGCTAGGATATGGTGTTAGTGCTGGGATATGGTGCTAGTGCTGGGATATGGTGCTAGTGCTACAATATGATGTTAGATAGTGCTAGGATATGGTGTTAGTGCTGGGATATGGTGCTAGTGCTACAATATGATGTTAGATAGTGCTAGGATATGGTGTTAGTGCTGGGATATGGTGCTAGTGCTACAATATGATGTTAGATAGTGCTGGGATATGGTGTTAGATAGTGCTGGGATATGGTGTTAGTGCTAGGATATGGTGTTAAAAAGTGCTAGGATATGGTGTTAGATAGTGCTAGAATATGGTGTTAATGCTGGGATATGGTGTTAGATAGTACTGGGATATGGTGTTAAAAAGTGGTAGGATATGGTGTTAGTGCTAGGATGTGGTGTTAGCTAGTGCTGGGGTATGGTGTGAGATAGTGCTGGGGTATGGTGTTAGATAGTACTGGGATATGGTGTTAGATAGTGCTGGGGTATGGTGTTAGATAGTGCTGGGGTATGGTGTTAGATAGTGCTGGGGTATGGTGTTAGCTAGTGCTGGGGTATGGTGTTAGATAGTGCTGGGGTATGGTGTTAGATAGTGCTGGGATATGGTGTTAGATAGTGCTGGGGTATGGTGTTAGATAGTGCTGGGATATGGTGTTAGATAGTGCTGGGGTATGGTGTTAGATAGTGCTGGGGTATGGTGTTAGATAGTGCTGGGATATGGTGTTAGATAGTGCTGGGATATGGTGTTAGATAGTGCTGGGGTATGGTGTTAGATAGTGCTGGGGTATGGTGTTAGATAGTGCTGGGATATGGTGTTAGATAGTGCTGGGATATGGTGTTAGATAGTGCTGGGATATGGTGTTAGATAGTGCTGGGATATGGTGTTAGATAGTGCTGGGATATGGTGTTAGATAGTGCTGGGGTATGGTGTTAGATAGTGCTGGGGTATGGTGTTAGATAGTGCTGGGATATGGTGTTAGATAGTGCTGGGATATGGTGTTAGATAGTGCTGGGGTATGGTGTTAGATAGTGCTGGGATATGGTGTTAGATAGTGCTGGGATATGGTGTTAGATAGTGCTGGGATATGGTGTTAGATAGTGCTGGGATATGGTGTTAGATAGTGCTGGGATATGGTGTTAGATAGTGCTGGGGTATGGTGTTAGATAGTGCTGGGATATGGTGTTAGATAGTGCTGGGATATGGTGTTAGATAGTGCTGGGGTATGGTGTTAGATAGTGCTGGGGTATGGTGTTAGATAGTGCTGGGGTATGGTGTTAGATAGTGCTGGGGTATGGTGTTAGATAGTGCTGGGATATGGTGTTAGATAGTGCTGGGATATGGTGTTAGATAGTGCTGGGATATGGTGTTAGATAGTGCTGGGATATGGTGTTAGATAGTGCTGGGATATGGTGTTAGATAGTGCTGGGGTATGGTGTTAGATAGTGCTGGGATATGGTGTTAGATAGTGCTGGGATATGGTGTTAGATAGTGCTGGGGTATGGTGTTAGATAGTGCTGGGATATGGTGTTAGATAGTGCTGGGGTATGGTGTTAGATAGTGCTGGGGTATGGTGTTAGATAGTGCTGGGATATGGTGTTAGATAGTGCTGGGATATGGTGTTAGATAGTGCTGGGATATGGTGTTAGATAGTGCTGGGGTATGGTGTTAGATAGTGCTGGGATATGGTGTTAGATAGTGCTGGGATATGGTGTTAGATAGTGCTGGGATATGGTGTTAGATAGTGCTGGGATATGGTGTTAGATAGTGCTGGGATATGGTGTTAGATAGTGCTGGGGTATGGTGTTAGATAGTGCTGGGGTATGGTGTTAGATAGTGCTGGGATATGGTGTTAGATAGTGCTGGGGTATGGTGTTAGATAGTGCTGGGATATGGTGTTAGATAGTGCTGGGATATGGTGTTAGATAGTGCTGGGGTATGGTGTTAGATAGTGCTGGGATATGGTGTTAGATAGTGCTGGGGTATGGTGTTAGATAGTGCTGGGATATGGTGTTAGATAGTGCTGGGGTATGGTGTTAGATAGTGCTGGGGTATGGTGTTAGATAGTGCTGGGGTATGGTGTTAGATAGTGCTGGGATATGGTGTTAGATAGTGCTGGGGTATGGTGTTAGATAGTGCTGGGATATGGTGTTAGATAGTGCTGGGATATGGTGTTAGATAGTGCTGGGATATGGTGTTAGATAGTGCTGGGGTATGGTGTTAGATAGTGCTGGGATATGGTGTTAGATAGTGCTGGGATATGGTGTTAGATAGTGCTGGGATATGGTGTTAGATAGTGCTGGGGTATGGTGTTAGATAGTGCTGGGATATGGTGTTAGATAGTGCTGGGATATGGTGTTAGATAGTGCTGGGATATGGTGTTAGATAGTGCTGGGATATGGTGTTAGATAGTGCTGGGATATGGTGTTAGATAGTGCTGGGATATGGTGTTAGATAGTGCTGGGGTATGGTGTTAGATAGTGCTGGGATATGGTGTTAGATAGTGCTGGGATATGGTGTTAGATAGTGCTGGGATATGGTGTTAGATAGTGCTGGGATATGGTGTTAGATAGTGCTGGGGTATGGTGTTAGATAGTGCTAGGATATGGTGTTAAAAAGTGCTAGGATATGGTGTTAGATAGTGCTAGGATATGGTGTTAGTGCTGGGATATGGTGATGTTCATAGTGTTACCCTGCTGCAGTCATCACACTTGGATTATCCTGCCATCAGGCGGTCCCGCAGTCGGCCCAAATTCCAAAGTCTTGGTCCGGCGTCGGTTGCTGTCGCTTCTTCCCTGACATCAGTGCGCCAGGGGTATATAAGAGGCATCCGACGCCATTTTTTTCAGTCTTTCTTGCCGCTTGGTGCCTGATGCAGAAGCAGTTCGTAAGTGCCGGTCGGCCGACACCTGAGATTTTCAAATCGAGTTTCAGTCCGAAGTCTTCAAAACTAAGTACCCCGTTGGGGAACCTTTTCTTGCCTCAGTCCAATGTCAGAAAAAGTTAACAATTGCATTTCTTGTGGGAAGCAAATACCTCATAAGGACTTTCATTCTTATTGTATACCTTGCCTAGGCCCAGACCACGACGTCACTGGTTGTCAGTTTTATGCTAGGTTCAATAAGCGAACTATAAAGCGACGCTTTGATTTCGCACGACACTACTTCGGTAGGAAATTTAATTACACTATGCCGTCGGAGCAACCAACTACCGGCGTGCATAAAAATGCAAAGATAAAGACAGGCAGCCTAGATCCAAGCCAGACTCTGAGGCCTCGGCTGGGCCGGTCTCTGGTTCTCTGGATTTCAGTGAGGTGCCTACGCAACCCCTGGCTACCGCAGAATTGGATCCCCAGACCGCTTTGGATTCTCCAGCAGAGAGTTCTAGGCTGACGCAGCCATTTTCTTTAGGCCCTACCGACGACGATGCAGAAGGAGAAGCCGGTGCTGTAGAAACACCTTTGGTTTCTGAAGGTGTCTTCAGAACAACTACTCTCACCATAAAATCTCATGCTAAGCTTAAGACTCCTCTAAAACCAAAAAAGACTGCACTTCAGTCTCCAGTTCAAGGCCCCATGCCTAAGAAACAGATGCTTAAAATGGCTGAAGATTTGATTTCTTTAATGAGGGGTTCCCACCCCCCCCCCGACAAAAGGCCTAGACAAGAGGAGGATTATGCCTTCTCTGATCAAGTGTGTATTTCCTCAGGCTCCTCTGAGGAACAGGATTACTCCTTTCCCCCCTTATGAAGATCCTGATGCTGAAGATTCCATTCTCTCAGCTTCTCCCCCTGAAGACTATTCCTTTGGGGAAACCTTACATACCATGAGGGAACATTTCCACTGGGAAGGTCAGGACTACTCCAACTCAAAGAAAAGGCTCTGTGAGTTTCTTTTACTCCCCCAGCATAGACCACTTGCTGTCCCCCCAATTTTAGACATTGTGGATGATGTTTTCTTAGAATCTAGCCTAAATCCAGATTCTCTGCCTCCTGCTCCAGCCAAACCAGGTAGATACTATAGAGTGCCTGACTCACACAAATTCCTTTACAAAAGCCCTGTTGCTGATCCAGAGACAATCTCCCAGGGTCCCAAAGGGGCTAAGGCTTCTATGGCTAAAAATCCTGTACCCTCTGAAAGGGACTCCAGAGCACTAGATAGGTGGGGGAAGAAGGTTTACACCTCAGCTACTCTAGCTATGAGAGTACTAAATTGTCAATTTAACATGCTGAAATACCAGCAATTCCTAATGTCTCAAAACAAAGGATGAGCACGCACCCTCAACAGTCTGAATTCAAGGAAATGCAGGATCTGTTGCATGCAGCTGAACAGGTGGGCAAACATACTTTACAATGTGTTTTTGATTCCTTGGAAGCTTCCTGTAGAGCAGCTGTTACTGGGTCTGTTATACGTAGGCATGCTTGGTTAAAGGAACAAACTCTGCCTGATCATGTTAAAGCAGAGTTACTAGATGCACCCTTACAGCAGGATGTCTTATTTGGGGTTAAAGCAGAAGAGGTTTTAAAGAAAATGGAGAATAAGGCAAAATCTATGCAGACGGTCAAAGATTACTTACAGGTACAGCCCCCACGCTTCAGCAGAAATTGGCCAACAAAAAATTGGTCCTTTCCAGCTTCTGACAGACCACAGAGGGGTAAATACAGGTGCCCAAGGGGCAGAGGACAAGCACAAATCCCTTACAAACCTCGCCAATGGGGCACTGCAACACAGAAGGGAAGAGAAGACAGGTCTCAAACTACTAGAAGGCAAACACAATGACTCAAACCTCAAACTGCCAAGCAAACCTCTCTTGGCAGCTCCCTTGGGAGGAAAATTAGCACTTTTTGCAGACAACTGGCGCATTGTCACAAAGGACAAATGGGTCCTAGACATTACCTCACAAGGATACAGATTCCATTTCCACACCTTGCCAAGGATAAAAGGAATGCCAAACCTGCCACAAAATCAATGGGCAGAGGCACAAAAACAAATTACAGCTCTCATGGACATGAGAGCCATTCAACTGGTACCTACACAGGAGCAAGGCCAAGGATTTTACTCAAGGCTCTTTGTAATCCCCAGAAAGGACAATGCTTTGAGACCCATTCTGGACCTTTCAATTCTAAACACCTTCTTGCAAGTACCCAAATTCAAGATGCTAACACTACAGTAGCTTCTTCCCATGTTGGGCAAGAAAGCTTGGCTAGTAACGTTGGACCTCAAGGAGGCATACCTGCATATCCCTGTCAGACAAAGTTGCAGAAGATACCTCCGTTTCATTGCAGGTTCAACCCATTACCAATTCTCTGCACTGCCCTTTGGCTTATCTACTGCACCCAGGGTCTTCACAAAATGCCTGGCACCAGTAATTGCATACTGCAGACAAAGAGGAATTCAAATATACCCATACCTGGACGACTGCCTCATCCAAGCAGAAAGCAAGGACATTCTCTTACAACATCTGGCTTTTGTAAAACACCTTCTAAGTTGCCTAGGGTACACAGTAAACAAAAAGAAATCAAAACTAGTGCCCTCACAAAATATGACATTCCTGGGTGCCAGCTTGAATACAACGGCCCAGATGGCTTATCTGATGCCAGACAAACAACTACAATTAACTCAATACTTCAGAACAATGGCAACAAAGACCCAACTCCTGCAAGAAAAATTCTGCAGGCCTTGGGCTTCATGGCATCTTGCATACTACTAATACCATTTGCAAAACTGCATATGAGGAAATTACAATGGTACCTAAAAAGCGTATGGACTCAACACAGCCACAGCTTGGAAACAATGATACCTCTCATTCCCTGCCTTCAACAGGAGTTTCTGTGGTGGTCACAGGCATGTCACCTCAACAAGGGTCAGCCTTTCACCTTACCCCCAGCCAGGCAAACTATGACAACAGATGCATCGGACTATGCCTGGGGGGCACACATGACAAGACGGTGCGTTCAAGGCATATGGACTGCAGATCAAAGGAATCTGCACATCAATCAAAAAGAAATGCTAGCTGTACAGAATGCCCTGACAGCCTTCAAGGACCTCTTACATCCAGGACAGCTTATCATAAGGGCAGACAACACCACAGTAATGTGGTACATAAACAAACAAGGGGGTACACACTCCTACCCTCTACGCAGGCAAGCAATGACCTTGTGGAACACAGCACTGGCTTACCAAGTTCAATTACAGGCTCAATTCCTGCCAGGAGAAAAGAACACATTGGCAGACGACCTAAGCAGAAACATCATGGATCCCCATGAGTGGAAACTGGACCCACAAATATTTGCAATGATAACTCAAAAATGGGGGCACCCAGACATACACCTGTTTGCCAGCCCCCAAAACTATCAGCTAACAAAATTTTGCACAAGGACTTTTCACCATCAAGCTTGGAAAGTGGACGCACTCTCATTCAGTTGGAAAATGCGGACAGTATATGCCTTCCCTCCATTGCCCCTTCTCACAAGGGTGCGGCTGAAAGTCAAGATGGAGAGACCCCGAATGATACTCATTGCCCTAGACTGGCCACGCCAGCACTAGTACCCACTGTTAAGGAATATGGCCCAGGGCCCACCATGGATTTTACCACAAATTACTCATCTGCTCGCACAGCAAGACAGTCAGATTCTACACAGCCAGCTCAAAACCTTAAACTTGGCTGCATGGCAAATCACCTAAGCAACCAGCCAGCTCCTCTTTCACAAGCTGTTATGGATGTTATTCTGGAGGCCAGGAGGCCCAGCACCAGGAAAGCCTACTCAGACAAATGGAAAAGGTTTTGCACCTGGAACCAAGCTAAAGGCCAAAATACCCTTCAGCCAGACATACCTCAGATTCTACAATATTTAACTGAGATGTTACACAAAGGGCTTTCTTTTTCATCTATTAAAATCCACGCCTCAGCTATTTCAGCTCACTACAACACGGATCCTCCCTTATTTTCACATCCACTTCTAAGGCAGTTTCTCAGAGGGGCCAAAAACATTAGGCCTCCCAGGAGAGCACCAACACCTACTTGGGACCTCAATTTTGTTCTGGAAAAACTTACGCTACCTCCTTTTGAGCCAACTTTCTCAGCTGACTTAAAGTTTATATCATGGAAGACTGCCCTGCTGCTAGCAATTACTTCAGCCAGAAGAGTCTCAGAGCTTCAGTGTTAGATAGTGCTGGGATATGGTGTTAGTGCTGGGATATGGTGTTAGTGCTGGGATATGGTGTTAGTGCTAGGATATGGTGTTAGATAGTGCTGGGATATGGTGTTAGTGCTGGGATATGGTGTTAGTGCTCGGATATGGTATTAGATAGTGCTAGGATATGGTGTTAGTGCTAGGATATGGTGTTAGATAGTGCTAGGATATTATGTTAGTGCTAGGATATAGTGTTAGATAGTTCTGTGCTAAGGTATTATTGTGATCTGATGCACAAGCTAGCAGCTCTGAGTTTAACTCCATGCAGTGTGTAACTAAGTTGCAGGTTACATTCCAAGTACTAGTTTTATAGGTAAACATTACTGTCCAGGCACTTGTGTCTGTGCAGTACACATCCAACTCTTACTGTGCTGTGTGCAGCTCTTTGCAAACACATTTCATTTATAGAAGCATGAGTGAAAGTGAACTCTTACTCCTAAGCCCTCTGGCTAAAAGACAACTACACTTTGAGACCTTCTGGAGCACTTCCCAGCTTAGACAGACCAGGCAAACACCTTCTGCCACAAGATGGGTGACCTCAGTCCTCTAAATGGTAAGACACAGCAAAAAAGGACCTCCAAGTGTAATAGTGTAATGCAACAACAGACAATTTATTCCTTAGCTAAACCACCATTCTCTAAGGTGATTAGAAGAAAAAAACAGTTCAAGTACCAAGCATTAAGGAGAACAGGTGATTTGTATAAGAACTGCACTTTAAATGCAAAGAAAACTGTATTCAGTTTAACAACTTATCTTATCTAGGATTCAGTAGAAACACCTCTTGAAGTACAGGCAAGATGGCAAGGTTTGCTGGGCTCTGGAAATGAGCTTACAACTTTCTTCTGTGTTTTCCAACTCAGAATAGATGTTTTTTTTTAAATTAAACTTATAACACATGTACAACATTGTAGGCTGTCTTGCATATGGCAGGTGCCATCATTTATGCAGTTGTCAAAACATTTCTTTTAATGTTCTAAAATAAATTATGAAGACCCAGTTTGGAGAAGAATATACAGCTGCCACCCTTCCAAAGGCATCTTCATAATTTGTGATATGATTTTCTGTTTGAATATTTAACAGTGGTGTAATCCAAGGAAATTGGCTGGAATGAGGCTGGCACTTAAATAGGTTCATAGGTTCATAGGTTCATACTAGGCTATCTGCCTGAGGGCATTTACAAGCCTAGCCCATCGTTTTGTGGCTTATGCCACCCCTTTAGTATGGGGAACTATACCCATTATTTTGCTGTGCCTCTGTCGAGCAGTGACACTGAGGTAATCCCTGGGGTATATCTGCGATCTCCCATCCATTGGTCAAGATTTCTCTTGAACAAGGCCAGCGAGGTGCTCTGCCTCACATGTACCAGGATTTTGTTCCACAGCATAGGGAGTCTTTGGGTGATGAATCTATCCCTCCAGCACGTCCTATTAATAGCCGTGTCGAGGTTTAAGTCTCCCGCCCTTGTGGCTCTGATGGATCTAGATTTTTTGAGGTGAAGCATATTCATCAAATCTGGGTTTGACATGGCCTTGTATGTTAGGCAAAGGTCACCTCTGAGCAAGCGGTGGCGACTGAATAGAGCTGGAGTTCTTTCAGTCGGGCAGCATAGGACAGATTTTTGAGACCCTTTATCCTTTTGGTGAGGAACTTTTGTGGCCTCTCCAGCTGCTGCAAGTGTCGGGTCAGATACATTCCGAATGGGGCATTGTACTCAATCATTGGTCTGATGAGTGATGAGTAAAGGGAGACTATGACCTCCCTTGATCTAGATGAGAATTCCTTCATGATAAGGTGGGCAATGTAGAAGGTCTTCCTAACTACTTTAGCTACATGGGTGTCGAATGACAGACTACTATCAACCTGGGTCCCCAGGTCCCTGATAACTTCTTCTGTGCTCAGTGGATTGCCACCTATTTGGTAGCTAGGGGTAACCTTGTTTTCCCGAAGGGTCTGACTATGCATTTTTGGCATTTAACTTTAGGCGTGGCTCTGACACCAGTTATCCGTTTCTGTGAGACCCTTCTGAAGGATATCTGTGTCAGATGTGTTTTCTACTATGGCCAGTTTGCAGTCATCTGCAAACTTTGTCAGCCATAACCCTCCTGTGTTTGCTTGTACTTCGGAAAAGTAGATGCCAAACAAGAGTGGGCCCAGGACTGAGCCCTGTGGGACACCATTTGTGACAGGCTTTGAGTCTGACATGGCGCCAGCAACTCTGACCCTGTGGGTTCTGTCACTCAGCCAGTTTGCAACCCATCTTGTGATGTATGGGTTAACATTTAAGCTGATGAGTTTTTCACTGATACCCGAGTGGGGTATTGTATCGAAGGCCTTAGCCAGATCGAGGTAGGCTGTATGGACTGCCTTTCCCTCATCAATGGCTTTGGTGACTGTTTGAAAAAGTCAACCCAGTTTAAATGGCATGATCTGGCGTGGACAAAGCCAAACTGGGTTGGATCCAAAGTCTGCAAATTGCCTCTGGCTTTATTTATGAGGTCCATTATGATCCTCTCCATGGCTTTGCAGATAAGGCTTGTCAAGCTAATGGGCGGTAATTTCCAGGGTCGGTGGAGGCACCGCCTTTGTGAAGTGGGACCACAGTTGCAGTGCGCCACTCCTGGAGTGCGTATCCAGAGGTAAGACTTTGATTAAACAGCTGTCCTAGCTGTGGGTTTAATTCCTCATTGAGTTCGTGGAGCACACAGCCGGGGACACCATCAGGTCCCATGGATGCTGTGTTTTTTGCTTTGGAGAGAGCAGTTCTCACTTGGGCGCTGGAGATGTTTGGGGGCTGCAATCGTTTGGTATAGATATCTCTCCTTTTGGGGCAGTTTGCACTGAACCTGTCAGCCAGTATGTTGGCAATGTCTGTAGGATCAGTAATCTTCACATCATTTTGAACTAGTTCTGAGCATATCTGGGAGTTTCCTCCTAGGTTTCTAACATAGCTAAAGAAGGCCTTATGATTGTCTTTTGAGTCTTTAGCTATTTTTCTCTCGAAATTTGCTTTGGATGATTTTATGAGAGCTCTTAGTTTTTTACTTCAAGGGTGTCTTACCTTTTAAGGATTTTGCTCTATCTTGTAGTAGCTTCCTCCTTTTGTTGTAGAGTTTGTTTATGGCTGGGGTCCACCAGACTGGACGCTTGCCTTTGGTACAAAGAGTCTTTGTTTTGCTTGGGATTGCCTTATCCATGCAGTCCTGCAGGTGCTGGTAGAAGGCATTTGTAAGTGATTCAGCGGCTTGAGTACTGTTTTCCGCCGGCTCGGGGGCCTTAAAGGAGACCACACTGGTCTTTAGAAGTGTGAAGTCGGCTTTTGAGAAGTTCTTTACTGTGGTCTTTTTTATTTCAGGTGGGGTGGGATGAGGACCTCCAGCGAGATTAGTTTGTGATCTGATCTCACCAGTGAGGGGTATACTTCCGGTGTTGAACATTGTGCTCCCATGTTCGTGATGATGAGATCAAGTATGTTATCTCCTCTTGTGGGGATGGTGACTAGTTGTTCCATGGCATTTGAGTTTATGAATTCCAGGAACTTTTGGGCTAGGGTGTTTGGGCTTGAGTAGTGTTCCCAGTCTATATTAGGGTAATTGAAGTCAACTAGTATGATGGTGTTTGGTGATACATTTATCCCCTCTAGTGTTTTCAGGAAGGCCATGTGAGGTTCCTGAGTTTGTGAGGGTGGCCTGTAACATGCTACAATTTGCAGAGCAGTCTTGCCTATGGTTAATTGCACCTGGATGGTCTCCGATACGACTACATTGCAGATAACTCTTGGTACGCTATGCCTTCTAAACCCTCTCTCTGACTATTTTTTGGAAATGAAAACATTTATTTACCTTATTTATTGCCAGTTTTGTTAACACGTCACAGTTCAGATGTATGATTATATTCTAAGCTCCTTCCTGAGCGTACAGCATGTTTTACAAGTAAACATACTCCTTCTCCAGCTGGTGGCATTTTTGGATTTGATTCTTTTCCTTTCCTGGCTTCTCTCTTTTTCTCAACCACTTTGTCTCCGTACTCGGGGGGATCCCGACTCCCCTGCTTCATGTATTTCTGCCTCATTCAACTCAGGTTCTTGATATGGTTATAATGTTAGCAGTCTTAGAAAGAGCTGGATGTGCATTTTTACAGCCACATGTAGAACATCAGGATGCCTGCATCCACATCCATTCGTAGGGCATTGATTCTGGCCAAGCCATCTTATAAGAGTCTTTTTGGTTTGTAGATTGGAGGCCTATCTCACAACTAACAAGTAAAAGCGGCTCCCAACGAAGCAAAAAACTAGTAAGAAAAAATAAAACCAGAACGATCCAACCACGTTCCATTTAATAACACAACAGGATATGAACAGTAAGTCCCATAAACTAAGCACTTTCACCATTAGTAGATGGCTTCTACAGAGTTAAATGGGATACAAACAACTTGATTCAAATAGTTTGATGCAAGCGGAGCTGACCAATCATATACAGTGACATCATATTCAATTAATTTAAAAGTCACACAAAAACAAAAATCAAATAAACCTATAAATTCTACACACAAATATCACACATAACACTTGTGCACATTATATAAACATATGGGTTAAAAATAAATATTTATATATATATATATATATATATATATATATATATATATATATATATATATATAAAATAAATGAATTAAATAATGCAATTAATTAACTAACTAATATAACCTTAGCTCTTCCTTTTAATATTCGTAAAACTGGTATATTGTCATTCAGACCCGGGGGATGTGGCATTAAACCTAGGTTGCAATTTGATCACCATATTTTCAACTTTTAATTTGTCATCACCTCCCCTTTCACATGGTAGTGCCCTGTCTGTCACAAAAAAGATAAATTTGTTAAAATTGGTACAAGTTGTACTGTAAATATATAGGGCATTATGCAGATTTTTAAATTTAATTGCCCTCTTATTTGTTTTCTGTTTTTGTGTGACTTTTAAATTAACTGAATATGATG